>NC_140126.1:3339530-3570398 GCF_964035555.1 Netta rufina | reverse complement strand
AGTTTGAAATGATGATGCAGCTCCTCTTCACCTTGGACAGGAACAGGCAGTCTGCAATCCACACATTCAACATACCTTTCTTCATACTTATTTTGTGAGTTAGTGCTCACAAAAAAAAAAGTATAGATTATTTCTGTTTCAGTAAATGCAGGGTCTTCATCAAGATCTTTTTGAACCAGACTATGTATAGACGCACACAGCTAAAGTAAATTAACTGTAATCTGTTTCAGCAGCTAACAGAATTTGTTTATACCCAGAGTATATAATAAACAGCATTTTATAAAGGGGATAAGAATTTGTTAAGAGACATTTACTCAAGAACCTGCAGTAAAACCTCGCTGTTTTAAAAGACTCTTATCAATTTTATAAACTGAAGATAAAGCTATGGTTTGGATACTGGTGATCTGAATACATGTTACTTTCTGTCTGACATGAAAGCAATCCTCTGACAGCTTTCTTTCACTTTGCATATACACAATGAGAATTGGACTGGAACCATTTGTAGGACTAATATACTGGTTCTATGTTTTATAGTCTTTATCCTCTTTGTGCAAATGTTGATAAAAAGAAAAGAATACTTCCACAATTTTCCAGAAGGAAACTGGTGTACTGGTGTACTTCAAAAAGCACAAAACCAAGAAATTATGTATCTTCTGGAGAGGTGAAAAACAGTCAGAAAGGTGGAAAAGAGCCTGGCAGGGAGGAATCAGAGACAACTATTGTCTATTTCAGCTGGAAGAACAGAAAAAAAAAAGTCTGGCAAAAGTAAAAACTGGTCTGAGAGAATAGAAAACATCATAATCTATTGGCTGTCCCAGGAGAAAAGCAGAAATTAGTAACATCTAATGGATGCTCCAGGGGGTGGTGTTCTATGCCCCTTTATGTCTCTGTGATATAAAAGGTTGTGTTTTGTACACAAAATGGAGCCTTTCTCTCCAAGAACTCCCCACTGCATAAATCTCAGATGAGCTCTATGGGATCTCATAGACAGATTCAACCTTCACTGGGGACACCAGGTTTACCTCCAGACTCTGTAATGTGGATCACCTTCAAAGTGAGACTTTGTCCATCAGTTGACCCCACTTCTGGGCTTTGATGACCACTCTACTGGTAAGACATTGAGTGTACATGTATATATATATATATATACATTCATGTGTATATATATATATATACATGTATATATAATATATATACACATGCATATATATATATATATATATATATATATATATAATATATATATATATGCATATAGGCCAGTATATTAGCAATTAAACATAAGCATACATGCTGCTAATGTTGAACACACATATATATATTTGCTGCTGCTTATATTGAAAGATATATATATACTTGCTTATTAAGTAGTGATAATTTTTGTAGTAAATTTTAATACTTTACAGAAAACTGGTATATATATATTAATATATATACTTATTTTTTAACTTTTTTTTCTTTTTTTTTCTTTTTTTTTATTTTTTTTTTTATTAACAGCAACTTGTAATAAAGAAATTATAGAGACAAGAACCTCTGTGACCAAGCCCACCATCACAATGTTTACATACCTGCAGGCCAGGTAATTCTTTAGTTTGTGACAGTTTCTGATAACTCTGCTACTTATGCACACTAAAAATTAAATATTAGGGACACTGGCTGTTTGTGACAGTTGACTTCATTGCCAGAAAAAAAAGATTATTTTTTTTTCCCCATTTATCTGCTAGTATAAACATAGTGTCCAGTTGATACGTAGGGATGTCCCTTGCCTAGAGTGAAAAGTTAGTATGATATATATTTCCACTTGTTTCACTACAAAGCTAAGATACACCATAACCTGAAAACACACAGCTCTTCTCCTTCTCCTCTTTCTCCAAAGATATTTTTCAACACTTCTGAGAACATGCAGGATACTTACTTTTCCTGAGTAGCTTGCAAACTGTTATAAGGGGTAAATGGTAAATTCAAGATCCTATTGAATGTCCAGTCTCTTGGTTACAAGTAGACCATCTGTACTCAAAATCCTGACTTTAACCATCTAGGAAGGTCTTACAAACCCCTGTAGAGCTGTTATATTCAAGACTGTGTGTGTTGTTTAACACTAGTCTGTAAATTAAGGTCTCAGGTCTGCAGTAACCTGGCACTGAGAGTGACACATACATAAATATTGCAAGGCCAGATTTTGAGACATGACATATGGCAAACAACATGAGCAAGAAGGAAGCAGAGCAATGGAAGAAAAAATTATATGATACATCATACCATGAAAGATGAATGTCTGTCATTATTACTTTAGAAGTACAGAATTTGAAGGCATATTGTCAGGGAAGCTTTCTATAGTCATTAATAAACATGGTGCAGTTTGTCTGTTTTTTTTTTTTTTTTTCAAACTAAGTCCACTAGTTCAGTGTTTCCTGTCTACCACAAGGGTAATACGAGACTGATTTGTGAAAGAGCTTAGAAGAGCAAGGTAATATTTTTAAAAGGTTGTGGAGTAGTTTATTTTTAGAAAAATGGTAAGGAGCAAATGCTCTAGAGCACATCACCTTTCCATTGATCCACTCTTATCTCTTCTTTGCCTCTCATATTTGAAGGGTAAAATTCAGTCTTAATCAAAAGGCAGCTCTGGGACCTCCTTACCATTAACTACGTACTGCAGCACAGAGGAGAAGTTTGAGTTAGAAAAAAGACTAGCTACTCAGTATTACCAGACATTGCTTCCTTTTAGCTGTCCCCTTTAATCATTGTATTGCAAAAGATGAGCTGAATATCTGAAAATGAAAGTGTGGGACTCACGATGATTTTGGTACCAGGTACATGAGGGAATAGGCAGGGGCAGATTTATTTCTATTTATCCCCATTTATTCTCAGCTTCATAAAACTTGTGTAGCTATTCTATGTCTGTGAGGGATTTCAGTGGCAGCATGTAAGACATGCTGTACACTTAGCTGTGCAGTTCTTAGACTGCCACTAATATTTGATTTATGCTTTTCAAAAACTGTGATGACATTGTGAAACTAACAATAGATCTTTTTCATATGGAGGAGTTATATGTCATATGTTAATTGGGAATGTTGTCTGAAGATCTTAAAGACTGTGTATGAAATTATCATTTTTAATAAAATATCTAGATCATAAAAAAAAAAAAAAAGAGAGAGAGGAAACAGAAGGAAGGAAGGAAGGAAGGAAGGAAGGAAGGAAGGAAGGAAGGAAGGAAGGAAGGAAGGAAGGAAGGAAGGAAGGAAGGAAGGAAGGAAGGAAGGAAGGAAGGAAGGAAGGAAGGAAAAGAAAGAAAACAAAACCAAACAAACAAACAAAAAACAAAAATAGAAACAAAACAAAAACAATTCCAAAATCTCAGGGCTGTGAACTTTATTTTTGATAAAATGTGGTCAGGATTTCAGTAGAATTTCTGTATTGCATTTCAGTCAAAATACGTACATTTTCCCTAAAGTGTGTTTTTTTTTTGTTGTTATTGTTGTTTTTGCTTGTAGTTTGAACAGTGTCTGCATGTATATGCATTCTGTGTACCCATATGTATTTGGATGTGTCCTACTTCACTTCAGTAAAATGACAAAAGAAAAAGATGGAGTTCTGGAAAGTCTGATAGAAATAATTTCTGATGTCTTAATGCTTTCAGAGAAGCAGCTCACAAATGGAGGAGAAAACCATTAGGATATTGCAATTGTCTCTGTTCTTTCTGTTCTTCCAAACTTTTTTTTTTTTTTTTTGGTCAGTTTTGTCTCTGTCTGGTGCTTTTTTGCAGTTCTCCAAACTATACCAGATAACCTAAAACAGGGGAGAGGTACGGTAGATTGAGGAGAACTGTGTGTGGGTATTAGACTGAGGAGGAATGCAGGAAAGGGAAAAGAAGGAAAGAAAGTGAGAGTGGAAGTTATTTTATTGCTGGTTATGTACTGCTGTTGTAAAATGCTAGTAGTGTATTTGCTCTTGTTCTAGGCATTAGAGTTTTAGAAAGGCAAAATTATCAGAGGTTAAAGAAAAGATTTGTCCTAGGCTGAGCTGCAGAGCTAGACATGTCAGACAGTTATAAGTTTGACTTACAGAATAAGCCTGATGATTATTCAAAGAGAAAAGGAAGGAAAGAACAAACCTCCCCCAAATAAACAAACAGAAACAAACAAAAAACCTGCATCCACTGAAAAGGACCAGATTTACCATTAGCATAAATGAATGGTTAAACCAAACATCTTTATCCCTATCAGTCTTGTTTTAAATACTGACCTTAAAAGAAAAGAATTCTAAGGCATGTATAATAATAAGATTGTTTTTAAATGCTGTTTATTATTGTTGTTAACACCAGGAATTAGATAACAATTACTTTTGATGTCCTAAAGTGACATGAGGAAACTGATTACTTCAGTCTCACACTCAGAGAGAAAAGTAATCCAAAAGCATATACTACAGATATTGTTCTGTCATTCTCAGTAAGAGCTTGGTGCTCTCTAGGTGTTAAAGCTCTCAGTTTGCATCCTTGGACATGTAATACTCAGTCAACAAAAACACACATGTAGAACAATTTTCCAAAACTTTGTAGTACAGGCATGCATTTAGTGCACCTGATCTTTTTGAAATTAGAACTGTAGACAGGTTGATGGTAAGATGTTCTGTTCGTTTGCTGTACACAAATATGTAAAAGTTTTGAGCTTTAAATATCAAACACAAGAAAAATCCCTGAAAAACAAGGGTGTGAAAGTTCCAAGTCAAGAAGGTATAGGTTGAGAAATCTAGCATGTAGAATGCTGCAATTAATTCATTAATTGACACAAATGATGCAGCTTACATGATCGTGTGGTATTTTATACACAATCTCTGTATATTCATTTATCTTTACTTGTAACTTTAGCAACTTGGGAATACAAACCAGGAGCAACCTCCTGGCTGAAGAATGTCTGTCTTCTGACTCTATGGACAATACACAATATAATTACATGCACAAATTTGCTGATTTTCTCACTGAAAAAGTCTGTTTTCCTCCACCCTCCCCACTTGAAGGTTCTTCTGAAACTGTACTGCTCTAGTGAATTGTAATATTCTTTATTTTCTTTTCAGTTTAAATTTGTTCATGTCCAACCTACCCTATTTACTCTTTTGCCAACATTGTTGTTAGCTTAAATAGTTTATATCTCCCCTTGGTGAATTCTCCTTTCATTTATTTATAGACAACCATCCTATCCTTCTTAGTCTTCCTTTTTCTTGGGTAAACAAACCTCGTTTTCTTATCTCTTCTCATATGACAGCTTTTCCATTGTTTTGATCACTGTAATAGATTTGATCCACACTTGGGCCAGCCTTGGATTGTTTTTCTTTACAAGTTCTGTGTTTTAGGTTCTTTAGTTAATCTTAGAGCTCTTCAAATGGTTCCTGTTTTTTGAGTTCATTCCTACTTACTGTCATTATTCTTCTCACACTCTCACTCCAGTACTAGGCAGAGAGAGTCTTCCTATTTTTTTTTCCAAGCCCTATAGCTCAGCTCCTCAGTCCAGCTGGCTTTACCTCATTAATCAGACACTGTTCTTTAGAAATTTAGATCCTTTGTTATTGATCTCAATTTATTCAGCCTCTTTTTTAACTTAAGTTGAATCAGCTTGCATTCAGAAGACCCAAGATTTATTTTTCTCACTGTCACATTTATAATATTCTAATTGCTTATCAGTTAAATAACTTTACAATTTCCCCAAAGAGAGGAAAAGCAAAACAAACAAACAAAAAAACATGAGCATGGTCTGAATATAACTGTCTCGAAGCAGGACCAAGCTAAAGTGTGTTATCTGAAGGAGGTGATGATTCAAATAATTAAGACAAAACCATTTCTCATCCACAGTTAATTGTGTGTGATGTGCACAGTCACCAGTGCCAGTTTTGCCCAGGATTTTTGTAAACTGTGTTTTTAAGTTAAAAAGTGTCAAAAAAAAAAAAAAAAAAAAAAAAAGAATTTACTGGGATGCAGATATATTGATTAGCATAAAACTAAAATATGTGAGTTTGATTCCTGGGCTTTGAAGCGTCAGGTGTCTCCTAAAAACTAGTGTATTGTAGAATATTCATCAACCTGGTTGGCATCAGAAAGAGCAAAGCACTGCCAGAGGTGGTTAGTACCTTCCCAAATGAAATCTTTCATGTCTAATAAAAGAAATTGAGGTTATTCCACTCCTATTACCATTTGTTCCCCACTGCCATATTCCAAGGCACAAATGTAAATTGCTTCCAGAGAAATTATTATATCTGTGTTCCAGATTCCATACAATGCTTAACTTCTCAGGTGCAACACGCACAGACATAAGTAACTAAAATAGCAAGAAGCACACTGCTTAAATATTTATGGACTTGAGTTTGAAAAATGAAACATCTGGGATTCTCTCTCTCTCTCTCTTTTTTTTTTTTTTTTTTTTTCTTCTCTCTTTGACACTATTTTTCCAAAAGAAAAGAACACAAAACAAGAAGAAAAAGCCCAGATACTCTTCTGTTTAAATATAAATGTTCACTTTACAAAGAAAAAGACAAAGCAAGAAAGAGGAGTGAGGGGCATTGACACCCTCAGGAAAAATTTCATCTCAAGAGAACTGACCTTTCAGAGAAAGCAAATTAAATTATCTTTCTCATCTTTTACTAGTACTGTGACATCATTAAAATTCACGTTACATACCAGCATGCTTTGTTTTGTATTCATAACCTTAAACCAAAATTAATCAGTTGTCACAGAGAGTTAACGTATTTGTTAATGGTGCCCAAGCCAAAATATGCATTGTCTCAAGAAGACCAGCTTTTCTGTAAAATAACACAAATATTGTAGGGCAGAGTCTCCTTCACTTTGTATCAATCTTTGTAAAATAAGTCCAAAACATGGGTTGGGGATAAAGGAGTTTCTGGATGAAGAAAAACAGTAACTGTCTTAAGAAGTGTTTAAGAAATAATATCCATTGCAGTACTGAGATGTTATTTCTCTTATGCAATACTGGAGGAAAGGCAGGGTGATGACAGTAGCGTTCGAAAGACTGGCTAGTGTCTTTACCAAGTATATTTCTGCTTGGTTTACCGAATGCCCTTATTCTCCTGTGGTCATATTTTACCATTATATTTGCCATAGAAAATCTCAGTATAGATCTTTGAGTGTTTAACTTCTTTATTTCTGAGCTCAGTTTAAAATTTCAGATTTCCAAAAGGAGTGAGGACTAATATTGGTGAAGGAATCATGGTACCTCAGTGCTCACTGTTCATGTAGTCAGTGAACTGATGAGAGGGAAAGTCTACATGCAAGTTCACGAAAAAATAGACAAAAAATATAAAAACGGAAGGAAGAAGAAACTAAAAATAAACTGCTTAAAAAACAAACAACAACAACAACAAAAAAACTCAGTATATATAAGAATTCCAGTTATTTATTTAATTCCCATTATATTAACAACAACAAAATAATACTGTTATTAAAAGAAAGACACAAGCAGACAGAGAACATACTGTGTGTTTCAGGTAGCAGCATACTGCTACTCTGTGTGAACCAGTCAGCCTATTTGTTTTGTGAAAATTATTCTATATGTCCATATATCACCTCAGTGAAATTATAACACTGTAGAAATAAAATATATCAACATGGAGAAATAAAGGAAAAGAGATTTTAAGAGATTTCCCCAGAGTAATAAAACGTGTCAATGAAGAGCTCAGAACTGGGTTAATGCAACTACATCTCCAGATGCCTTTCTTTATAACGTTACATATGAGAAAGTAATCCTCACAATATAGACTTGACTTCTCCCTGTACAGTATATGTGTATATGTAATATGTATGTATGTATTTATTTATTTTTGTTGAAGATTCTGTTCCTCTCCACATTACTTATATATATTTTAATTATTATTTTATGTGAAGTAAGAAATAATAAGTACATCCTTTTGATTTAAACATATTTTCTTCTAAAACAAAAAAATAATTTCCAACATTACATCCTTTAATTTCTACCATTTGGACTGTTTAAAGTTTTTTTACTTCATATACTTGCACAAGTCCTTCAATTTCAATGAACACAAACATGAAACTGTGGAAATAATATTAATTTGAAATCCCCACAGAACATGTTCAAAACCAGAGAGTTTATGAAGTGAAAGTCAAAGACCTGAGATATGATATATGCTAGAGAATCTTTTTTTTTTTTTTTTTTTGTACATACAGAAGATTCCTTAAAAATCAAAGTATTTGAAAATGTCACAAGAAAGATCCATTTCCTCGAATTGTCCCTCTTTTAGCAATCTCTGCCAGTGGTTTGAAACAGTGTCTGAAAATTGGGGTACAGGAAAAGCTGACAAAGATGGGTAAGATTAATAAGCTAGTGAGTTTGTATCCAATGCCAAGAAAAAAAAAAGAAATTATACAATATTTAAAAATTTGGTTCCACAGATATGGAAGAGTTATACAACAACCACAGTGGCTTTGTCAAGAATAATTTATTCACTTTCCTTCTTTATGAGTGTAATAAGTTTTGTGAAAAGGGCAGTAACAAGAAAGAATTGTTGAATTGTTGAAGAGTTGATTATCAATACAGTTCAGATGTCTCTACTTTTTCTCATTGTATACTACCTCTTGCTCTGTCTCTGCATACTGCTGAGAAAAGTCTGATTTACTCTTTCCAATCAGTATGCATACATATAGATTAAATAAAATCTTTTCTTCTCAAGGCAAACTTTCTGGCAATGTTCTGCCTAATGCAGCCCAGGAAGCTGTTGGGTGTTCTGCAAGGCAACATTGCTACCTCACTGTCAACTTGGTGCCACCAGGACCCTTAAGGCTTTCTCTGCTGGTTGGTCCCCAGCCTGTCATTCACTGGATTCTCCTTCCTTTTTTTTTTTTTTTATTTTTATTTTTATTTATTTATTTATTTATTTATTTGGAGGGGTTTGCTTCCTTTCTGTAATGAGGAACCTCCCTTGATTGCCACAACCTTTCAAAGACTATCGAGAGTGGCCTTGCAATACATCAGCCAGCTCATTGAGCATTTGTAAGTGTATCTCACAGGGACCCATGGATTTATATATGTTGAGTCTATTATAACATTTGCAAATCTGATCCTCCTCCAGCGAGATTAGGTCTTTCTTGCTCCATTTTTTTTTTCTTCTGATCAAAGGGACCTGTGATTCCTGAAGGTTGGTTTACTCATGAAGACCAAGCCAAAGACAGCACTAAGTATCTTTATCTTTTTCGTGTCCTTTATCGTTAGGTTCTGTTATAAATGAGATCTCAACTCAATCTGAATTTTGTAGTATTTATAAAACAAATATTTCTAAAAGGCATGAAAGGCAAGTAAACAGCGCTGGGTGTGTGGGGAGTCTACGCTCCACCAACACGCACACACGAACATCAAACATTCTAAATATACAGAATATTGCTTTACATACTAAACCCAAGTATGCCTATACATACGTACAATCAGGAAAGGTAACAAACAATCCTTTAAGTTCCATGACTTAACAGTCTCCATTTTCCATTCCTTTTGAACAATATGTCTCGCTTTAAGTTGTCAAGCAACTCGGTCCTCAGGCCTTATGTACCCTGTTCTTCCCAGATCGAAGAAAAGCGTATCCATCTCCTTTTCAAGGCCAATAGGCCTGGGTCAAAAGGTACGTTCAGGTCAACAGGGGACATAACAGCAAAAGCCTTCGATGGCTGTAGCAACAGAGGGGCTGATGGCATAGCAGTTGGATCAGTAAAGGAGCCCGCAGCTCCCTCATTGTCTGGCAAACCACATGCTTCTGACAGTGGCCCCACATGTCTCTTTAAGGCCTCAGAGACTGCTTACCAGGTGCTGAGCAATCCCACCACAACCTTGTCGTTTTTAGTTGCAGAGTCCCACACCATGACATCAGTTTGGTTCCATGTTTCAGGATCATAAACTGTCCGATTGTTAATAAGGAGAATAAGCTGTAAGGTTTCCAGGACAGTCTTTATTCCTAAGGACGTATGATTCCCCATAATGCACAACTGCTTACCAGCGAGAGGCAGTTGTGTGCAGTTGTGTGCATGGGTCCGCTTCTCTCAGCTCGAGCTTCTTCCCAGCTTCGGTGTGCCTATTTCCAGCAACTTTCTGTACGAGCTTCTCTGAGCAGTTTGCTGAGTTTGGCCGAACCTATCTTCATGAGGCTATCAATGTGCCTGTTCCCATCCTGGTCTCTGTTCTGTTAGCCTGTTCCTCTTCACTTTTTTTCCCTGCTTCTTTATTGATGTAACTTGATCGTGCTGCCTTTTTTTATCTTGAGGACAGGCTCCCCTCTTATACCCTTGTCTCCAGAGCAGTTCTTTTCAAAACAACTTTTCATTGGTCAAACAACTTTGAATGTAACAACAACAGCAAACACACAGAAACTTCCATACCTTAATGGCTGGAGAACAAGCAACCCGAGATGGCATGGAGTCTGCTGAATCTTTCTTGGAGTCTTCTTTGTTCCCTCTAAACTCTTTTACATTCCTGATGGCCTCTATGTTAAGAGTCTAATGTTAACATTAACCACGGGGCTTTCCAACCCCCATGGCCACACTCCCACATCTCCGCTTTCTTTGTTAATATCAACCATTTTCTTGACACGAATTACCACTCCGTACATAACAGCTTCCCTGGACAATTCAGCAGTGGGCTCGTTTTCTGTAGCTTTACTTTTGCTGCTGATAGATCTGTAGAAACATTTCTTGTTGCCTTTCCCCTTCCTTACCATATGGTAAGAGGAGCTGAAATTAGTGGAGAGCATGACTCAAATTTATAATAATGCTGACCAACTAGATAATTGATTTAAATTCTTAAGGTGCTAAGACTTTTTTAACCTTAAACAATCAAAACCTAAACCTTTTCATTTAATTTCATCTAGAAAATGAATGGAGAAGGGAGATCAGTATCTTGAAACAGGCACAGTCAGGCATAGAAGTATAGGATGGGGGCCACTGTATGACAATTTTTTAGTTCTTAAGAAAAGGACCTAGTATTACAGCTAGTTGAATTGCAATGAAAAGAATAAAAATCATATTATGATATAGGTATTGCATATGGAAACAAGTATTGTAAGACATATGAATTCATCCTTCAGTTCATTCAGCTTAGTGTTACAAAGTTGTGACACTTTTGACTCATTTTAAATGAGTGAGTGGAGACTCTGCTACTGAATTCTTTAAGAATTATTTGAATAATGTGATGATAAAAAGATGAATACAGATTTGATCCAGTCATGACAGACAGATAATTTAGATTATATATTGTGATCCTGCACAGCCAATTTTTGATATGCTTCTAAGGTTAAATTCTATGTGAAAACAAGTGTGTAAATATAAGCATACATATAAAGATTTACAGGATCAAGATTTATAGTATCAAAACAAATCTGTAATATAGGGTCTGGAATCTTAGATAGATAGCCTTTTATATCTACAATCCTGTAAACATTTATTTGTTTGAATCAAGCCCACATCGATGAAATCAATTATTTAAATTATTCAATATCTAAATGTGCTAAAATCCATGCGAGTCCTCTTTGCAGTTAGTTTATGCCTATTAGGCATTCTGGCCAGCAATAAAGAAGAAAGCATCTGGGTACTTGCCAGCTAGAGAATGGCATTGTGTTCACACATCAAAAGCAATAGAAAGAAGGTATTCATGGTTATGGGCTCACGTTTGCATGACAACACTTTCTCCTTTTTATTTAGAGATGAAGCTCTGAAGATTCCTTTGAAGAGAAAGAATTCTGAAGATAGAAATATTGATGATTAATGTAACCCCTTACTCCACTAAGCTAAAAGCAGTCACATTTACACGAATTTCTACTGAATTTTGGGTTGCAGTTACTTTAACAAACCTATGAATAAAAGAAACAAAAATAAATAAATAAAATTAAAAAAAAAAAGCTGTCCACTGAGATCTTTGTTCTTATTTGTGCCATTGTAGTGAAATCTAAGCTTTCCATGCAACAGACTTTGAATACTAATATTAGTAGGATACTGAACATGTCTTTCTTTTACACTTTTCTAACTCTGAAAATTCATATTTTGAGATAGCTGGAAAGTGATTTTTCTTTTTCTTTTTCTTTTTCTTTTTCTTTTTCTTTTTCTTTTTCTTTTTCTTTTTCTTTTTCTTTTTCTTTTTCTTTTTCTTTCTTTTTCTTTTTCTTTTTCCTTTTCTTTTTCCTTTTCTTTTTCTTTTTCTTTTTCTTTTTCTTTTTCCTTTTCTTTTTCTTTTTCTTTTTCTTTTTCTTTTTCTTTTTCTTTTTCTTTTTCTTTTTCTTTTTCTTTTTCTTTTTCTTTTTCTTTTTCTTTTTTCTTCCCTCCCTATCCCCCTTGTCTCTCACTCTGTATTAGAAAAACATCCACAGTATATACATGTAGATGCCTGCCACTCAAGTTACCTCTTGCAACTACCCTCCATGAAAAAAAAAAAAACAAACAAATACACAAACAAACAAAAAACAAAATGAAGGAAAGAAACTTTTTATGTTTTGGGAAGATACATAGTTCTAAGTAAACAGGTTTAGCATGGACTATGTGTGCTTTTAAACAAGTGAATAATGCAGTAATCATTCAGATACTTCTCAACACCTCTGAATTAAATTGAGATTTTTGGGACTGTGATCACTCATTTCTCTTTCTCTAGAATCCCTTTCAGTATTTATATATGGAGTGGTAATTCGTGTCAAGAAAATGGTTGATATTAACAAAGAAAGCGGAGATGTGGGAGTGTGGCCATGGGGGTTGGAAAGCCCCGTGGTTAATGTTAACATTAGACTCTTAACATAGAGGCCATCAGGAATGTAAAAGAGTTTAGAGGGAACAAAGAAGACTCCAAGAAAGATTCAGCAGACTCCATGCCATCTCGGGTTGCTTGTTCTCCAGCCATTAAGGTATGGAAGTTTCTGTGTGTTTGCTGTTGTTGTTACATTCAAAGTTGTTTGACCAATGAAAAGTTGTTTTGAAAAGAACTGCTCTGGAGACAAGGGTATAAGAGGGGAGCCTGTCCTCAAGATAAAAAAAGGCATCACAATATAATGAAGTTATGTCATCAATGAAAATGCAAAAAGAAGGCATGAAAAGGAATAGGCTAGCAGAACGGAGACCAGGACGGGAACAGGCACTTTGATTGCCTCATGAAGATAGGTTCGGCCAAACTCAGCAAACTGCTCAGAGAAGCTCGTACAGAAAGTTGCTGGAAATAGGCGTACCGAAGCTGGGAAGAAGCTCGAACTGAGAGAAGCAGACCCGCGCACACAACTGCCCCTTGCTGGTAAGCAGTTGTGCATTATGGGTCCTTAGGAACAAAGACTGTCCTGGTAACCTTACAGCTTATTCTCCTTATTAACAATCGGACAGTTTATGAGCCTGAAATATGGGACCAAATTGATGTCAAGGTGTGGGACTCTGCAACTAAAAATGGCAAGGTTGCAGTGGGATTGCTCGGCACCTGGTAAGCAGTCTCTGAGGCCTTAAAGAGACATGTGGGGCCACTGTCAGATACGTGTGGTTTGCCAGATAGCGAGGGAGCTGCGGGCTCCTTTGCTGATCCAACTGCTATGCCATTGGCCCCTCTGCTGTTACAGCCATTGAAGGCTTTTGCTGTTATGTCCCCTGTTGACCTGAACGTACCTTTTGACCCAGGCCTATTGGCCTTGAAAAGGAGATGGATACGCTTTTCTTCGATCTGGGAAGAACAGGATACATAAGGCCCGAAGTTGCTTGACAACTTAAAGCGAGACATATTGTTCAAAAGGAATGGAAAATGGAGACTTGTTTGTAATTAAGAAAAGGAATGGAAAATGGAGACTGTTAAGTCATGGAACTTAAAGGATTGTTTGTTACTTTTCCTGATTGTACGTATGTATAGGTGTACTCAAGTTTAGTAAGTCATTGAACTTAAAGGATTGTTTGTTACCTTTCCTGATTGTACATATGTATAGGCATACTCGGGTTTTGTATGTAAAAGCAATGTTCTGTATATTTAGAATGTTTGATGTTCATGTGTGCGTGGTGGTGGAGCGTAGATTCCCCACACACCTAGCTCTGTTTACTTGCCTTTTATACCTTTTAGAAATATTCCTAAATTCAGATTGAGTTGAGACCTCATTTATAACAAGTACATGCATACACGGTGATACACATATATTAATTAATATTGTTTGTGCAACTTACTTTACACTCAAGGCAAATATGTTCTAGAGACCCAGCTGACTGATGATGGAGAATGTTGCAGAAATTGCAGCTGGGTCCTGCAAGCTGACAGCTGTGATGGTCTGAGCAGATTGTTATTCCAACAACAAAGATTCCCTGCTTCCAGTGCTGGAGCTCTCATGGAATCCCAAAACCAGCAGTACCACATTGTGCTATTACCCAGAAAACATAGTAAAGTCTCCCAGTGCAGCTGAAACTGTTTGGTGTGATTCCTACTGGGAAAATGCTATTCCTGTTATTTTAAGAGATCTACCATAAAGAGAGCTCTGATCTCAATTAATTTTATACCTTTTACATTGATAAGAAAAATTATAATTGCAATAATTGCAAAATTACAGTAATGATAACAATAACTGCAATAAGAAGAGCAGTGGTAATTTAGTGTGGTGATTTATCACTGATGATGAGAGCAATAATAGTAATAGCCAGTTCCCTGTGAAAAAAATCTGTACAAAATGCATGGTTCACAATCGGATCCTTTTTTTGGCTGGAAAAACTATCAGCAGTATTGTACGCAAATACAGTTTTAAAGTATTTATTGATAGTACTGAGTAAGCATAAATAAATAAATAAAAGAACCTGTTTGAAATCAAGCTTATCTGAAACTTAACTGGCCTTCTTGGTCTGTGTTCTTAATATGCATGCAAAAACCGTGACAGTGTTAATGGAATGTTAATATATTCGTAAAGGACATAGAGAGTTGAAATGATTCAAAATGAAACCAAAAAAAAAAGAGAGAGAGAGAGAAGAGAAAGAGCAGGGGAAAGAAAGAAAGGAAGAAATGAAGGAAGAAAGGAAGAAAAGAAGAAAGGAAGAAAGGAAGAAAAGAAGAAAGGAAGGAAGAAAGAGAGAGAGAGAGAGAAAGAAAGAAAGAAGGAAAGAAAGAAAATATGGAGAGAAGGAGTTTGATTGTGGGGTTGCAGATATTCTCTAAGGGGAAGGACAGAAGGACTACAACACAGCTCTTTCCCTTTATCATGCAAGCAATTACTGGCAATTTGTTCTGGCCAGTAAAACTTCTGATATTATCATGGTTGCTGAGTAATTTATCATCAAAGTTTAATGTGAAAACAGGTGACTGTGTAATCACCAATCTAGGAGCAGAAATAGAATCGTTATTATTTCTGCCTGAAGAAAGGTTTTTTTTTTTTTTTTTTCCTTTTTTTTTTCTCCCTTTCTGTCAATTGACTTAACGGCCAAAAGGCTGTTCATCACATCACCATGAATTATAAAACCTCTATTAAATATTCATAAAAGTTTTGAAATGAATGTGTGATAGAGATGAAAGCCAGGCTAATTTAAATACCTACCAGACCTGTCTTAATTACAGAGGTAAAATGTGATATAAAAATTATAGCAGCAAGGAATGAAAAAAAAAAAGTTGAAACAGTTCATTCCATACATTATGTGCATCTACTTTTTAACCAATGATATATAAATTTGTACACAGCCTGAATTGCATAACTCTATTGAAATAAATCAGTTATTGAGTTTCATGTTGTTTACACTAATGGGACTTTTTGGATCTCTGGGAAGAGGAAGTGAGAATTTGTTTCCTGATATGTGCTTTTGTGAGTCTGTGTGGGCATGTGTAAGGAAATTGTTTAATTAACTTTAAAATGATGATAAAAACAAAACAGTTATGAATGTCTGCAGGTGTGAGGCTAAAACACAAAATGAAGTAAATAGTAGAAATATTTAAATTCTCCCTTTGATAAATTACTATTATCCTTGCTCAGCTTTTTATGGACCGTAAATAGAATATTTCAAGAATGGAGGTTATGGAGTTGTCCACAAACAGAAGAGCCTCAGGCTTAATGATGTTTCACATCCTTTGATAGGTTCTTGAAAGGGCTGATTGTATAAATATTCATAGTGAGGTGCAGAATTGGGCCTTTGCTTTGTGTGAACATTTGGGGGTGCTTGTTGGCTGTACATAGCTGAAATAGAAGAAGTAAATATATCTTGAGTGAAGACTCAGATAGAATATACACTGCACAGCTACCCAGCCAGACTAGGATATGTAAGCTAGGATTCTTTTCACTTGGATTAGACCACCCTCATATAAATGCTTCTTCAAAAATATGCATCTAGATGTCTTCTGTTCTTGTCAGTCTTATTCCAGCCCTCCTTTTCCTTTCTTTTTCCTTTCCTTTCCTTTCTTTCAGTTCAATCTAATTCTGAGCTGTCTCAACTGCAAAACAAAGCTGTTTTTTTCTGTTATAAGCTTCCTTCCTTCCTTCCTTCCTTCCTTCCTTCCTTCCTTCCTTCCTTCCTTCCTTCCTTCCTTCCTTCCTTCCTTCCTTCCTTCCTTCCTTCCTTCCTTCCTTCCTCTCTCTCTCTCTCTCTCTCTCTTTCTCTCTCTCTCTCTCTCTTCTTTTTTTTTTCTTTTTTTCCTTCTTTCTTTTTTCTTTCTTTTTTTTTTTTTTTTCTTTTCTCTTGTTCTTTCTGACCGGTCCCATAAGATTTTTTATTCTTATTGCTTATATGTACCCAGGTCAATAAGAAACTGAATTTATGAACTGAATTTATCAACTAAAAATGACTGCTCCACTGATTCTCTGGACACAACTGAAAAGATGGCCCTGGACAGGGATTTTTTATTTACTTACTTACTTATTTACTTGTTTACTAATTTACTTATGTATTTATATATTTATATATTCTGATTCTCAGAAAAAAATAGCCTAGAGTATACAGACCAACTAAATTTCACTTCAAGGCCAGTTTAGCAGAAATTAGGTATAAACTTTAGAAGCAAAGCTCAGTTAAGGCAGTCTTTGTGCAAATACCCTGACCAAAATTCACAAAGTACAGCATCTTTCTAATATACTTTCAATTTTAATAACTAAGTTTTTTTGACCAAGTACCATGATATAGACACAATTATTAGAATACCTTTTGCTATATGTTGTTTGTGTTGTCTCATTCAGTTGTACCTAAATATTCTACACAGGTCCCCAGACATTACTAGGAGGTTGAGAAGACCACATATGGTTGACAAGTGTTTACAATTTAAAAAATTGTAAGCTGAAGACATGGGTCCTACACCCATTTTGAATGTGAAAGCATACAAAACCACTATTCTTACCTATAGAAGTATTTCACTGGTTTGAGGATTTGACAAGCTACTGATGGGTCATAGATTGCAAAAGCTGAAGATCCAGAAAAATAATAAATTAAATAAAAATAGATACCACAGCAAATAGATGCAGATATTCCTGTAGATTCCACAGACCCCTAAGTCTCTTGAATAGAAATTATGGACCAACTGAGTGAATTTTATGTTCCTGACAAGATTATCAGTGTGACTGCAGAGCTCAGTAAGTTTCTAGATGGTAATACAACAAATCAGGTTAAAAGCACTTTGTCAGGACTGTGGGGAGGTTTTGGACCTTAATGACTGAAGTTTTTGCTGTAACTTTAGGTTTAAGTTAACTATAATGAAATAAAAAAATAAAATAAAATAAAAATTGGTAGGACTGGACTTATCACTTACTAACATGACAGAGAAGATTGAAACCAACAGTTTTTGTTTGCTTTAATAAACATCAAAACCAGCCCAACCACAAATTTTCAATCAGCCAGGACAGAGGAGAGAAAGAAGCATGCTGGTATTGGGGGAGGGGGATAAAGAAATGTATCTAGAAGTAGTTGCCTGCGGCCTTTTTTTTTTTTCTTTTTTTTTTTTTCTCTTTTTTTTTCTCTTTTTTTTTCTATTTTTTTTTTTTTCCCTCTAGTCACATGTAGTGAGCTAACATCTACCAAAGGTTGCTGCTGCAGGTCTTTCATCTGTCATATCAAAACATTTTCAATACTCACTACCAATATGACACTAAATTTTGGTCTGCCATTAATGTCAGCCTATTCATAATTTTGGGTAGCAGCACTACAAAAAGCAGATGACAAGCTACTATTTCACAGTTGTTGTTGAAATGAATAAAAATGACTAGTCCTTTAAAAAAAAGGGTGTGAGGGGGAGTGTATCTGAAGCTGTGTGTGTGTGTGAGAGACAGACTGGGAGGGAGAGAGAAGCTTGTGGCAAATGTGTGGTGATTTGCAAATCTTGTTCCCATAAAAGTTTCATCCATGATGCTTGAAAGACTAAGGCTGGGATACCTTGATAATAACCCCAATTAAGGTGTGACATTAGCAGCTATGCATACATTGGTTAGAGATAGCAGTGTGAATAAGAAGGACCTAAAATGAATGAGGGAATGTGGATGCAGTGGCAGGGATAAGATCAGGGATGAAATGTAATAGGAAATAGAACTCACTCCTTGGCTGACACAAATGTATATTGCTGGTAAAAAAAAATAAAAATATACAATAAAATATTAGTCACTCATTCATAATGATCACCACCTATTTGAAATCATTATTTTGGATACATACCTTTAACAAAACATTAAGTTTAATAGAGATGATAATGCAGTGCAGGACATGCAGGACACCCACTAGACTGACTGAGCATCTTATTGAACTGCATGGAATGTGATGAACACTTATTTGGATTCTGCTTACAGGTAGATCCAAAATGAAATCTCAAAAGTCAATATTTTATCACCATCCCCTGACTCAAAAAAAATTGAATAAATGAAGAGAAATTGATAGGAAATGTGTATGTGGTATGTGTTAGGGTCACTTCTCTGATGTGTTTGGTTTCTGCTTTTCATATATATATATATAAAATAAATAAAAAGCAATACATGGTTATATTTTTCAGTATTTCTCATTGAAAAATGTTGACATAAAAAAAAAGGAAAGCAAATAAAAACTCCATTTAAAAGAGAAAAATACAAATGGATTTTATTTTATTTTTTTTCTTTTAGAGCACATGGAGTTTGAGGATGAAATCCTCTGTGACTTCAGGCTTATGATTTTGATTAAAAATATTAGATTTTTGAATATTCAAAGAAGCAAAATCACATATTTTAGATACTCTGTTTTTCCTTTAGAGTTCTAAAGTACACATTTTTGTCTGTTTTTGACATGGCCTATTTTTGGGAGAGCTATAAAGAAATATTTTGGCTGTGTGATAAATTTAATCAGATGACTGTTTTTTGTAAAACAGAAAAGCAATCTGGGTAACAGGGATTAGAACCAACACTCTGGCATAATTTTATAGCCTAATAAACTATACAACAGAGATATTCTCTTCCTCTGCTACCTTATTTTCTTCAAAAGCACACAGGTTCAGTAAGAGCATCGGAAAACACTCTCTACAAGACAAGTCTCAGCAGCGAAACTGAAACTAGATCTACTCTTAGGGTAGAATAGATTTATTTTATTCAATGTAGATTTCTAAAACTAATATATAAATTCTGGTGTATACAATTGGTGATGGAATTGCCACATACCTTGATGAAAGAAATGTTTGTTTCTCTCCAGTGATCATTAAGAATGACTAGCTAATGTGTAGTGGGTCTACACTGTAGATATCTGAAGTTAAATCAGGCGATCTTTGAGCTTCTCTGTAAAGGGGAAAAAGGAGTTAATGATTACCATAATTTCTGTCCTAAAAGAGTGATCTTTATTTTTCTTACAAAGCAATAACTTCAGCACTTTACTTCATAAAACAGTTATCATTAAGTAACTGTTTCCCTTACTAGGATAAGATTTCTACCTAGGAAAATTTTAAATCTTTGAGCTAGTTAAACACTTAAAGCTGCTACTTCACATTATAGATTTGATTTCAGATTTGCAGATCTAAATGACTAAATGCCTATACATTAATTCTGTCACACACTATACAAGAAAGCTGCATAAGACTTTGGTAGGATAAAACCCTCAGTCCTAAAAAAAAAGCAAAGCAAAACAAAATAAAACAAAACAAAACTGTTTTGTATAAGTAGTGTGAATACTTTAAGTTCAATGTGAATGTTTCAATGAGCAAAGCATCTTTGTGTTTATAGTTATATATATGTATGATATATATGAACAAGTAAGAAAAGATCATGCTTGTGGAGAAAGGAACTCTTCTGGACCTCTTTTTTTTTATCTATCTGGTAAGGTATGTAGAAAGATGACTAGACCATGACTTGAATTTTAGCTAAACTGACCAGACCATGGGAAACTCCTGGACGTAACATCAGAAACTACTGAATGTAACAGATAAAGGAGAGAGAAACTGTCAAAGGTTACAGATATCATTGGGAGGAATGGCTAGATTTCACAAGTGATCAAAGAGGGGCTATGTGAGAAGTGGCCAATCCTCACAGAAAATTGCAGGGGACTACTGGAAACAGTTTTGAGAGTAGTCTTGAAAGACCAGAATTACATAGGTGGCCTTATCATTATAATAGATTTATAGAATAATTAAGGTTGGAAAGGACCTTCAAGGTTATCTGGTCCAACCATACCCTTACCATCAGTATCACCCACTAAAGCATGTCCCTAAGTGCCACATCCATCCTTAAACACCCCCAGGGACAGAGACTCTACCACCTACCTGGACAACCTGTTCCAATGCCTGACCACTCTTTCTGAGAAGAAATGTCTCCTAATTTACAAAGTAGACTTCTCCTGGTGCAACTGGAGGCCATTCCCACTTGTTAGCTATCTGCAAGAAGAGGCCGACCCCCAGCTCCCCACACCTTCCTTTTAGATCAGTGTAGAGGGCAATGAGATCTCCCTTGAGCCTCCTCTTCTTCAGACTAAACAACCCCAGTTCCCTCAGCTTCTCCTCATAGGACTCATGTTCCAGGCCCTTCACCAGCTTTTTAGCCCTTCTCTTGACACTGTTCAGGCCCTTGAGTTCTTTCCTGTACTGAGGGCCCCAAAGCTGAACACAGTACTTGAGGTGCAGCCTCACCAGAGCAGAGTACAGGGGGATGATCACCTCCCTGTTCCTGCTGGCTACACTATTCCTGATACAAGCCAGGATGTCGTTGGCCTTCTTGGCCACCTGGGCACACTGCTGGCTCATGTTCAGGTGAGCATAAATCAGCACTTTTTCCCCTGCACAGCTTTCCAGCCACTCTGCCCCAAGCCTGTAGCGTTGCATGAAGGTGTTGTGACCAAGGCTGTTTCAAGGGAGGATATTCATTACCTTTCATTAAAAAAGCAGGTGGCAGTGCAAGGCTCAGCAGCCACTCAGTTTGCAAAGAAGCTTTCCAGAGACATAAAGAACACTGGCACTTGCTGCCTCTTCTGGATCTTCCCAAGTGTGGATGGTTTATCATAGAAAACGCACTTCTAACATGCCCAGGAGAGTTTGTCTTAAAGTTCAGATGCTGATGTGAGGCTTGTGGGTTGGAGTGTTTGCTCTACCTCACAGCCCTCTATGTGCCTTGAAGATTTTCCTGCCAGTCCTGATGGGATCATATTTATATTACTAGTCCTAATTAACATAGGTGAAAATGAAAAAGGTTTTGCTTTGCTAAGCAGGAGAGAACAAAGATTGAGCCTGACTTGTGAATACATCTTCTCTTTCAAGAGTAAAACATAGGACTGTTCAGTACATCAGATGAAATTATCAGCCATCTGTGAACTGAGCATCAAAGACACAATTACAATACCAACATGAATTCTCTTCAAATAATTTATAACAATGCTTTGTGCACTTATCTCTGTTCTTCCCTGAGCTCCAGACCTCTCTGTAGTGATATTATAATTTGCATCCAGAATTTAAAAATAAAAATAAAATGATAGTAATAAAAGAAAGAAGCTAAAAAAAAAAAAAAAAAAAGAAAAAGAAAAAAAGAATACAAAGCTTTATGACATGGTACAAGGATATTGGTTCTCATTTCAGCATATGACAGAGTTAAAAGTTCAGCCACGAGGTTACAGTACTGTGCCTATCATCAAAAACATCAGTGAGAGTAGCAAGAAGGTCACAGATGGGTGTCCCAGAATTTTTCCATTACTGAGAGATATTGGCAATGATGTTGACTTGGAGTAAAAACTTTCTCCCTTTCTTTCTCTCTATCTTGCTCTGCAAGCATTGAGAAAAAAAAATCAGAAAAATAGAAAAGACGAAGAAGAAAGAGTTGCTGGGCACAACTTGCTGTTTACACTGAGACTGAAATCAGAAGCAGGAAAAAGGGGAAACAAGCAAACGCATAAAGATGCTGCTTTCAGCCATGTTGTTGGGTAACCGTGGGTTTATCAAATATTGACAAACATGAAATGATTGTAATCAGTCACTGTCAGAAGGGAACAGGTACCCTCCTCTCTTTTACAAATGATCCAATTAAAGGAAACATGTTGGCTATAAAAGTCAAAATCAACAATGCACTGTACGCTGACAGCCCATCCAACATATAAAATCAATAGTGCATTCTTCTTCTAGCCAGCACAAAGCAACAGTAGCAACTTTCCCACCTCTTTAGTCAGATATGACACTGTATCAATCGATCAAAACTTAGTATTTATTGAACAGTGGCTTCTGAAGAATGCAAAATGTATTGTTCTTTCCTTATTTTATTTCAATAAAGTTTAACTTAAAGGCATAACACTTGAGAGGGCTCAACTGTTTTATTGTGGTTAGATATATCCATAGCTGGCGGGATAGATAGATTCAAATGTATATTAATACATACTTCTTGGGAAAAAGACTGCATATACATTCTCTGTTTGAATACACTCAGAATAACACAATTGACTGTCACAGAAATGCACACTGGAGGTGAGAAAAGCTCAGTTAATGGAGCTAGAACTCCTGATGCAGAATTGCTAGATCTTCTTTTTTTTCTTTTGTCTTGCATTAAAATCTAGCAGTTTTTTGCAGTGAAGCTCATGTGAAAGAAAACATTCTCATCTCAAGTAGATTTCATCCACACAGGAAGACGTGATTATTCTGCGGAAATTGAATCTGTGGTTGTCATTCTGCATTGACCTTGACCCAGGGGAAGAGCATGACTATATGTCAGCACATGGTCAAAACTAGGCCTGCATACGGTTCTGATAGGAAATACCTTAGGAATGCATTAATTACTTTTGCTGACTCTTGGTAATTAGCCTTAGTTATAGATCAAGTAATGCCACCTAAACAATTTCTCTATCTCCTTGTTTTTTACAGTCAGTGGTGGATTTGATGTCTCTGTGTATTTTTGTAGCTATTTTCCCCTTGGATTTCATTAGGGATTAGAAATTCCCAAAGACATGATTTGGTTAAAATGTTTGACCAATTAAATAAACAAACAAACAAACAAACAAACAAAAACTCTCCAAAACGTTGTTTATGTAGATGCAGATGTAATTACTTAATTGAACAAAAAGAGTTTGATCTACAAGCTACCAATATTATTAGAACAACAGTTCAGCTAGGCTCAGTCAGACCCTAAGACAACAATCAGACTTTTTATTTTCATTGCTGAAATTCAGAGTTCATAAATTATGCACATCTCTGATATAATGGACATTGCCTAATTTCTCACTTTGGCTGCTTGATTGTCATTTTACTTTTAAATCACTAGCTTTCCCAATTACAAGACAAACCAGTTCATAAAATATTGACGTCTCAGAGACCTGCTTGTACCAGTTGAAGAATTGCATGTCTAATTTTAATATGCCATTTTCCTAGGAGCATGGACAGTACCAACAAAGGCAAGTGAATGACTTTTTCATCCTTTGTTCTTATAAATAAAATTCACAGCTATGAATGCACTGTTAAATACAATGTTTTTATAGATCAAAGTTAGCCAGCATATCCTGAGTGAGACCAAAGTTCCACATTTATAGTTGCTTCATTTATTAGCATTAAGAGGCAAAGTGTTTACAGTCTAGATCCTCTTAAATAAAATCATTACGGATCAGTTTATAAACATAGTCAGATGATGCAGTTCTTGAAATTTAGCAGTGGAATTCTTTGGTATGGAATCATTAAGTTTCCACAGATTTAAGGGAAAACTGGGCAAGTTGCCAGGAAAGAAATTTATTACATGCTAAAAATGCATAGAAAATATTGGTGGGTCAGGAATACAGTGCCACAGATTCTTTGATGCTGAGAGAATTTACAGTAGAGTTAGTATTTTGATCTCACTCACAGGTACCCATTTTGGTTGTGATCATAGCCTACATACCAATCTAAATGGACTTTTGTCTGACTCAAGATCACCACCACCATAGGGGAAGAAAGCAAAAGTTAAGCTCAGAAAAATATGTATCCTCAGTTTGTTAAAACTACCCCAAAATTATAAACAACCAAGATCATTGTATTATGAAATTATGGAACTCAAAAAGAACTTAATCACTTGTTCTGTTGCACCATTTTACTTGTAGGTAAGATTGACAACACCAACCACAAAATCAGGAGCTCTCAACAACTGAGATTGATTCTGGTGCCTTGGTCACAGCAGCTAAACACAGCTGTCTGACTGTTGCAGAGCTAGCAAGGTAATATTATTAATCTGCAAAATTCAGAACTATTGTTCTTTGAGGGAGTATTAGGGACATCTGTGGCATCTTCCATCTTGTGGGAAAAAAATAAACAGCTACATTTTGTATAGCACATGGGTGTTGTCAGAGCTGTAGCCTTTGAAACATGGAAGGATTTGGTGCAGAGTCTTTGAAAGAAGATGTATGGATTGAACAATAACCTTTCTATCCGTGTTTGTTTGGGTGCTTGGGGCACAGAAAAGACAAACAAAAATGAAATATAATGATTTATGCTTCTGCCCGTCCCTGCAATATGATAGCCCCCTGAACATACTATGACACTTACAGATGCAACAAGTAGCTATTTAAATATAGTTAATTGACATCTGTTACTTTCTGATCCCTCAGAAAAAATGCAAACTTAAATCACTGAATTACAATGGTGTAAAGGGTTTTTCACTCAGTGGTTTCATAATTCTGAACATTGTTCAAGAAACCTGTTAATGATTTTCAGCAATTTCCATGTCTCACAGATAGGGGCAGCAGGTACATTGACAGAACATAGCTGTCCTCTCCAAAGTGTTTGATTTCATATTATGTACTTATTTATTTTAAGTTTTCAATATATAACATTCCAAGGAACATATAAGATAGACCAAAAATGTTTTGCATTTTTAGAGAGAATTTTAGTAGAGGAGAACTCAATGAGTACTCTATTTTTTAATATGTGTCAACAGAACTGTGTTTGAAGTAAGAATTTAAAAATTTTCAGATGAACGTTTAAAAAATGCAATATTGAAAAGTCCTGGGAAACTGTTAAATTTCAAGTTTGCCTTTTATAGAAAGTGCATCCATACCTCCTGAAGTAATGTTACTGTATATGAGTGTGATGTTTTTAACTATCACCGGCAAATTAGTATGGTACGGATAAATTGCCTGAAGTCATCATCTGAAGTGATCAAAAGTAAGTTTATGTGGTTTAATACGCTTGAATTAAAAATACTGCATTGAAGAATCAGGAAAGTAGACCATATCTCCAAGAATGAAAGACTTATCCTATAATATAGGGAACCAGAAAACAAACAAACAAACAAACAAACAAAATAATGTTTTAGAATCCTAGGAGATAACTAGTTCAATAAAAGTTCTCTGTGCTACTGTCAGATGTATCTGTCAGTAAATAAAATGTTAGAAACAAGTTCATTCTTTCAATGTGAATGAAGAAAGAAAGGTCCATGAACTACAGGCAATATAATGTCCTGTCTTTGCCATATAGAACTTTTTAATGATTGACTTTACAATATGATGTCTAGTTTTAGTGTCCGTAGTTCAGGGATGCTGAAATATTGAAAATGAATCATATATACACACAAAATCAAAGTAGTCAACAGTAAATCTATAGTACAACCTAGGAATCAACTTATTCAGTGACTGAAAGAACACGGAGGTGACTTACAATAACTTCATACAAATACTTAAAAATGGAAAATATCTGTGGGTTAGTCAAGGATAAGAACAGTATATAAAGTTTGCCTATTTCAGAGATAGGTAATACTGTCTGCAGGTCTAAAAAGACCCAGAGGACTGTAATAATGCTTGCCCTGGGGTTCTCATATCAATGTACAGAACAGAAAATTGCTGGACTATGCTAGAACTTTCATCTGACCTTCATTTGGAAATCAAAGAGTGTGAAGGAGCTACTCTACTCCTGAATATCTCTCTGGAATAGAGTGGGTTTGCAGACATGATATGCTCCTGGATGCAGAGACTCAGAAATGCCAAGTCTGTCCAACAAGTAAATATGTGAAACTTTAAAACAACTTCCCATGGAAAGTCATTGATATATTATCACTTAAAGACCTGGCTGTGATATCATGTAATTGTTTTTCTGAAATAAGTCTCTGGCTCATACATATAGGATAAATTTGTTATTTGTCGAGATGTTAATCTGCTTTTTCCACAGGTATACTTGGGAAGACCCAAAAATAAATAAATAAATAAAAAATGTTTGCATTGTCTTTTGTAAACTTGTAATATGCAGCTTTCTGCATAAAGATTCTGTTTATAAGCAAGTACCACACTGCAGACAAGTCACTTGTCAAGGACAAAAGGATTTTTTTTTCCTCTAGTGCATTGTATAATTTAAAGGCAAGGGAAGGGAAGGGAAGGGAAGGGAAGGGAAGGGAAGGGAAGGGAAGGGAAGGGAAGGGAAGGGAAGGGAAGGGAAGGGAAGGGAAGGGAAGGGAAGGGAAGGGAAGGGAAGGGAAGGGAAGGGAAGGGAAGGGAAGGGAAGGGAAGGGAAGGGAAGGGAAGGGAAGGGAAGGGAAGGGAAGGGAAGGGAAGGGAAGGGAAGGGAAGGGAAGGGAAGGGAAAGTATCTTGTTTTCTTCCAACTACAGCATGTGTAAGCACATAGATAAATCTATGCTGCCCCATAGGAGAAAAAGATCAAGGTTTGGCTTTGCTTGTTTCTGCCTGAGGCAGCTAAGTATGGATAACACCAGAATAATATTGTTTTAAATGTTAGTTTTCTCTTCAATGACAGTTCTCAACCTGCACAGAGGGCTATGCAGTCTCAATCCCTGGAGATTTTGAAGAAACAATTTTAAATAAATCCGGAGCAGCCTGTTCCAGCCCCAGAGCTGTTCCAGCTTTTGGCAGGAGTTTTTACTACAGACTTTCTAGTTCTTCCAGTCTCATGGTTCTGTGAATCTAGGATCATAAGAAAGCGAAATGACATGTCTAAGTTCATGAAAGATTGCCATTTGGAGGCATTGTATGGTGCCCACTTGTCTCTACTGATAGGGAAGTAAGTGCTTTGGGCAAACATCTTCGTGAAGATCATGCAGTTTAAATTTGAATTCATAATGCAGAGCCTGTGTAGGCTAGACTCCAGCTTTCCTTAACAAAAGAAAGAACAAAAAACATTCATTGATATTACCTTGTCTATGGAAAATTGCTATCTGTTTTCTCCAGAAAAATTCCGTCATACTTGGTTAAAATTCTGCTCTAGATACATGGACTTCAGGTCTGCTAACTGTAGCAGCAGTATTAAAATTACTTTGATTGTCCATACTAGCAATTTTGCATTACTTTCATCTCATCTGGCAACATTAGCTTCAATATTGTCTGTAATGCTCTTGTGTGTCATTCATGTTTTCTACAGTCTCATCGACATGTATAATCTCTTGATATGATCTCTTCTAGCCTTTATGTACAAAAATTTTAAGTATAGTTTAATTGCTATTTAGCTTGTTTTACAAACTCTGCCAAATCCTGCTTCTACATCCAGCAATACCATAAATGCATGGTTAAAGTCTAATCCCTGAATTTAGATGAAAACCAAAGATAGAATTCAGACTAGATTATGGAATTTCATCCCATTACTTTGTAATGAAGGATGAGCTCATTTTTAAGGTTCATTTATTTCTCTGTGTACTGTTATTTTCAATCTCTGCATCAATCTGAACAATTGGTTTCTGCTTTCAGTTTGTTTATAAACAGCTGTTTGATTTTTTTTTCCTTTTCTCTAGTCTAAGATTACATATACAAAATATTTTCTTAAACATAGGAAAAGTTAAACTCAGATCACACTATGAGAGCTCTACAAGAATTTTTAAGAAGTTAAATAAACATCTGTTTATATCAGTAGTGAGTTAATCCTTATTTTAGGATAGAAGGATAAACCTTATGTTTAACTTTTTTTTTTTTTTTTTTTTTTTTTTTTTTTTTTTCCCCCAGTAACACAGGCCCCACACGGTGGTTGGTGCATTAATGCATTAATCTAATACAAACTAAGGACCAGAGAGAAGCTCTGTTCTATTCTCTTCCTTTTGCATCACTCCTTATTTCACCCTGATGTTTCTTTTCATACTTCTATTATTCTGCTGGCTGAATATTATCTTTTCTGGGATTAATAAAGATAGACTCCAAAGCTTATCTTTAATAGAAATCATATTTATAATAATAATAATTTAAGAATTTTCAACTGGTAAGAAAAAAATAATTAAAAAATGAGAAAGAAGAAGTATTTAATAATAATAAGAGTGAGACTGCTGATATTTCTCTTAAACCTCTAACCTGGATGTGCAGATTCAATGAACTGTTTAATTAGTTATTATTTGCGCGGTGTTCCTAAATGGAAAAGGTAATACAATTGAAAGGACAAAAAGCAAGATGATCAGGAGTAGCAGAAAACATTTTTACTGTTCTTCCTCCATTATTATTATTATTATTATTATTATTATTTATTTATTTATTTATTTATTTATTTATTTATTTATTTATTTTTGTCTCTGGGCCAAGACTATGAAAAAGGGTGAGAACTAATGGCAATTGCTACTGTGTACTTGGAGACATCAGCCCCCATTTCTCCAATTTCCGTTTGAAAAGACAGGTTCCACTGTTGGCAAAATGGACTAGGATTTTCAAAAGTTTCTTATTATACTGATGTTGACTACAGGTAATTATTCTGTTGCCTGCTATAATGGCAAATTAGACCTTTTTCTCCTTATTATCACCAATAGTTTTAATAGTAATTACTGATTTTAGGGGGAACTTGTGGAAAATGGAATCTAAAGATGTGAAGAGTAGTTTTTGAATAAGCAATCACATTTCATGAATGTAATTTGAGCCTGACACTGAATTTGAGCCTGCACATTGAACCTGAGCTAAGCTACAGCATTGGTTGGGAAATTTTGTGAGTAGCCAAGAAAGAAGTCGGAGAATAAAATTAGGAAAACAACAACAGCAACCCAGCAAAAAAGCTAAGACACATCATGAGTTATTTTAGGGTTTAACTGCTTATTTGTGCTATTGCTGCTCATAATTCGACCAGGTATACCTTTTAGTTCATTGCTTGTTATTAACTCCTTGCAACTCTGAGATGAAACTTAGCACTTTAAAAATCCCTTACTTAAACTAACTTGTAGTTCTTGTCTGTGAAGGTGAGTTAAGAAACTAGGCACTAGGCCACTGTGATGGCTCAGCTGGCATGTAGCAACTCCTTGCACTTGGATTTGGTATTTGAATAACCAGATCAAGGTATATATATGTATGAATGCATGTGTGAGTGTGCACGCACTAGCCCATTAAGCCTACAGATGAACTCCAATCACTGAACATGAGCAGCTGGATGGCTTTAAGTGTATGACTTCAATCTGCAGATCAAGGGAGTATTTGCTCAGTTGCATACAGATACTCACATTTAATTACAGGTAATAAAATAGTGGCTTTCATTTTGTGGGGACAAATTGGAACCTGAGTGTTTGGCTGGGGATGCTTTACTTTGGTTAGGAGATGTTTGCACACGTTTTGCATGGTTTAGACTACAGATAAATATCCATAGATCCCAGGGGTTTAGAGAGACAGAAAAAACTCTTTGCTAACCTCTTGGATACACTTGCAGGAGCAGCTGCTGCAGTTGCCTTTGTTTATTCTGTTTCCACATTAATTACCCTGCACTGAGAGAAAAGTTTCCTCACCAATTTGGTAGTGTTTGGTTATTTAGTAGGTTAAATCAATGTTTTTCTCTTTCGTGTCTATTTCTCTAGAAAGCAGTTTCTTTATTGTACTTTTACTGTCAGGGTTGGGCTCATAGTAGAGATGCGCTGTTAAGAGAAGATACATACATATCCATATAAACATACATATATGTATATATGAGCTTGTTTGTTTGATTTCTCCTTTCATTAATTTATAATAAAGTAAATAATTTAAGAAGGTTTTGGTCCGTGAGTATGAAATTTAAGGATCTGTTTATATTAAGATTAGAGACAGTCTACAATTCTGAAGCCTATAGCAGTTGTGAATTTTGGCCATAATATTCATGTGTTATCTTATATTGTGGGCTCTGTACTTGACAAAAACTTGAAATATCCATGTAATTACGAAGTTTGTAGAAAATACTTTTAAGTTTTTGTGTTTATACAAGGTGAGGTGGAAGATAACCTTTTATATACATAACTCACATAGATAACTTTTTACATCACCAAAATCATTATTTAAGCTTTTCTTTGCCTTTGAAACACTTACAGTGTACTACAAATATGTTTTACATTAACAGATAATGAAGCAGACGTGTTGTTCTTCCTTCCTTCCTTCCTTCCTTCCTTCCTTCCTTCCTTCCTTCCTTCCTTCCTTCCTTCCTTCCTTCCTTCCTTCCTTCCTTCCTTCCTTCCTTCCTTCCTTCTTTCCTTCCTTCCTTCCTTCCTTCCTTCCTTCCTTCCTTCCTTCCTTCCTTCCTTCCTTCCTTCCTTCCTTCCTTCCTTCCTTCCTTCCTTCCTTTCTTCCTTCTTGTCTTCCCATCCTTCCGTCCTTCCTCCCATCCTCCCTTCTTTTCTTTCTTCTCTCTCTCTCCCTCTCTTTATATATATAATCATGAATATAAGCTCAGCTTCAGGATCTATTCTAGACCTAAATAGAATGAGTATGTAAAAACAGTCAACTAGTTAAAAAATAAAAGACCAGCTAAATCAGTATCCTTTCTACAAGAACTACTGCAGGGATGCATGTAAAAGAATGTTACAAAACATATACAAGGACACATCTTCTTTTAATCTGTAAATCAGCAGTTTAAGAGCTCCCTGTTATGAAGTTTTTTTTTTCAACAATCATAGCTAATTTTTGCAGATGGACTTCTCTTTTCAAGAGTTTTCAAATTCCTGTTTTTAAGTTCCTGTTTTGGTTTTGTGGGGTGTGGAGAATGATGATGGCATTCATTTATTATCTTGATCTCTACAGGAACAGATGAGTCATAATGAGTTCCACAGTTTACTTTTCTATTGATAGACTATGTATGTGTTTGGTTAGGATTTAAACTGATAGCTTGACAATTCTTTGAGTGTTTGTTTTTTTTTTTTTTTTTTTTTCCATTTGTCTAACTCTTCACTTATTTAAGTCAGCAGGAGAATATCATGCATATGTATATTATATATTTTATATATTATGTATTATATTATGTATATGATGTATAATCTAGGTATTATGATTGCTGCTTTACACTGCACATAAAGAAATCCAAGGAACAGTTGTCCTTAAAAGTAGACAGAGTCACTTATTCCTCTTATGGCTCTTTCTGCTTGCAGATGCCGTTACAGCAACCAAATATGCTGTTTAATCTAGAAACCCTCTTATTCGGTCTTAATCTGAGCACAGGAATAATCAGGTTGGTTTTCCTATTGACTGCCTCCCGGGTACAAGTCCATTTCACAGCCTAGGCCGAAGCCCTGAGTTGTTGCCAGTCCATCAGTCTAGTGTGCAAGTGTCCTGGCCTCCCCATGTAGAATGCTTCTGCATGTATTTGATGTTTTCAGAGCACTGCAAGTTTCCTAGAAACCATCTGTGACAATTAGGTCTCACCTGGTTAGGGTGTAAGTTTGGCTTGTTCACTTTCCTGCTGAAGTGCATTTCTTTCTCTAGGCCAAAGGCAATGGAAATGCATTTTTCTGTAAAGCAGTGAGTACGTTAGTAAAACCACAAGAATTTGGGGATAGGAATGCAAAGGAACATCTGATTCTGATGTTTTACAAGACTTAGAAATCAACACAACAGTTTGTTGTAAGAAATAAGAAATGTTCAACTGTCATGCAGATCTTAGTAACCCAAAATATACAGCATGGGCTATGCTGCAGCACTGGATCTTAAGGTAATTGTCAGTGGTGCTAAGACTTCATGACTGTGGTTCTGGAAAGTGAAGAGGACAGGTACACTGGATGGCAGTGGCTTTTATTTACCAAAGTAGCTGTGATATCTAATTGACAAAATATGTGAGAAAATATCAAATACATATTCATCCATCCCTTTTATGGGTGAGTGAAATTGTATAGATAAGCAAATTGTTAACTGCACCACAATAATATTTCTGTAATCAATGGTATAAAGGAGGGAGAAAGCATGAAAAAGCTAAGTATCCCAAAGTATGAAACAAGGCAACAAGCTGAGATTATTCTGTCAATAGCTATGCAGAACACATTACTGTAGTATTCTTTTAGCAAACTGTGTTGGGTCTGTCTGAGCAGGAGTCTCCTTTTCCCAGCAGCAGCTCACACAGTGCTGTGCTCTGCACTCATAGCTGGAACAGCACTGATATCACTCAAGTGTTGTGTCTATTGCTGCATAGTGCTGGAACAGCATCAGGACTCCTTCCAAGCCCCCAAGAGCCAGCAGGCTGAGGGTGGGCAAGTGATGGGGAGGAGACATCACCAGAGCAGTTGACATAAACCAACCAACGGGATATTCCATAACACCTGATGTCACACTCAGCAATAAAAAGGGGGGCTCTCGTGGGGGAGGGGGCTGTTCCTCCTGAACAACCACTACACGTTTTGAGGCCCTGCTTCCCAGGACGTGGCTGAACATCACTCGTTGATGAGAAATAGAGAATATATTTTTTTTTCTTCCCTCTCTCTGTGCTGCTGTGTAGACTTATTGTTTCTTTTGTTTCTTTTTCTCCCCATTCCTTTTCCCTTTAATTAAACCTTTCTCATCTCAAACCTCAAGTTCTCTGTGTTGTATTTTCTCTTCCTTCCTCTTTGAGGAGAGGAGGAGAGAGCGGTAGTGGTGGACCTCGGTTGCCCACCTGAGTAAAATCACCACACAAACAAACAAGTAAACTGTGGCCAGACTTTGCTTTTTGTAACCTAGATAAAACTTCACTCACCTTGAACATACTAAGCTTTCTTCATATCATTCATTTTGTTTGCTACAGAGGTTTTAAAACATATTTTATCTTTTTTAATGAAGTTATTAAGAACAAATCTGTGGTAAGCTCCTCAAATTTCTTTTCTGTACACATCATTTTGTGAGGAGAGAAAGAGGTAGTAGATAGTGTTCTGAAGTAATCCTGGCATGAATTAAGTGTTTTGAGTGAACAGACAGTGCTTTGGCTAAGTAGTAATGCTTTCTAATGCTGAGTGAGGCACATTGTCTGGTGTCTTATGCAGTATTATAATGTATTTACTGATGAGGGAATCATCGAAGACATAGATTGTCTTCAATGACAAAAGACAAATATATTCACTTACAAAAACCAATCACCCCAACAAAAGAAAGATGAAATATATCACATGAACATATCATGTACACCGCACACCAGTAAAATATATTCCACAGCAGGGAAACTGGACCAGTGCAGCCCATTTATTTTTCATGTTCCCATTAATTTTAATTATGGAATTCAAATGTGTTATACTTGCTTTAAAATTTCATGTTGTGAATGCATGTTGAGAGCTCTGCAAAAGCACATTTCAAACAATTCAATTTCCAAGACCTGTGCCTAATGAGCTACAGAGGAACTGGGACCATAACCTACCCAGGTTTAAATTATTAATATATTTTTCATAAATCTCCATTTTCCTTTTTGGAAAACAGAATCACAGAATCACAGAATTTCTAGGTTGGAAGAGACCTCAACATCATCGAGTCCAACCTCTGACCTAACACTAAGAAATCCTCCACTAAACCATATCCCTAAGCTCTACATCTAAACGTCTTCTAAAGACCTCCAGGGATGGTGACTCCACCACTTCCCTGGGCAGCCTGTTCCAAAGTCTAACAACCCTTTCGGTAAAGAAGTTCTTCCTAACATCCAACCTAAAACTCCCCTGGTGCAACTTAAGCCCATTCCCCCTCGTCCTTTCACCAGGCACGTGGGAGAACAGACCAACTCCCACCTCGCTACAGCCTCCTTTAAGGTACCTGTAGAGAGCGATAAGTTCGCCCATGAGCCTCCTTTTCTCCAGGCTGAACAAGCCCAGCTCTCTCAGCCACTCCTCGTAGGACTTGTTTTCTAGGCCCCTCACCAGCTTCGTCGCCCTTCTCTGCACCCGCTCAAGCACCTCGATGTCCTTCTTGTAGCGAGGGGCCCAAAACTGAACACAGTACTCGAGGTGAGGCCTCACCAGAGCCAAGTACAGGGGGACAATCACCTCCCTAGCCCTGCTGGTCACACTGTTCCTGATACAAGCCAGGATGCTGTTGGCCTTCTTGGCCACCTGAGCACGCTGCTGGCTCATATTCAGCCGACTATCCACCATCACTCCCAGGTCCTTCTCTGCCTGGCAGCTCTCCAACCACTCATCTCCCAGTCTGTAGCTCTGCTTGGGGTTATTGCGCCCCAGGTGGAGGACCCGGCACTTGGCCTTGTTGAACTTCATGCAGTTGACCTCAGCCCATCGGTGCAGCCTATCCAGATCCTCCTGCAGAGCCTTCCTACCCTCAAGCAGATTGACACACGCACCTAGCTTGGTGTCATCTGCAAACTTACTGAGGGTGCACTCAATGCCCTCATCAAAACAGCACATTTCAAGTATTCTCGAGTGATGAGTTTTTTTTTTTTGTTTTTTTTTTTTGGACTTCCATATTTGTTTTACTTATTTCCAAGCTTTATTTTTTCCTTATTTTAGAAGTCACTTTTTGCTACCAGCATTGACTGAGGATATTTTTTACATATTTGTGTATTGAAAGTGGAATATCTCTCTGAAGCTGAGAACCATCTTTTATTTATTTATTTATTTATTTATTTTATATTTTTATTTTTTACTTCTAGACAGGCAGGGAAACTGGAGGGAAAGGTTAAAAATGTGCATTTACCTGCCCCCACACACTCACCCTCAGGGTGTGCCAACATGTGCAACCTGCTCCTGGGGATGCACCCACATGTTAATTCTTACACACTTACAGAAATGCACTGCAGAGCTTCAACCCCTGTGACGGCATGCCTGTATGTTCTGGAGCACCCAGCTCTGTTACATTGACTTTAATAGTATAAACAGAAAATACAAATTCATACATACCCTTAATCAAAGAGACGAAGGGCCTCATTTGCATACCCTTCATAATTCAATTTATTTATTTATTTATTTATTTTGTCAAGAGTTGTGAATGCTTCGTGTTTGCTTTAATCAGAATGTTGACATTTACACTGAATCCAATTTCTCTTTTTCTATTCCATGTTTTGTTTAACCGCGACAAGTGACAGCAAACTGGAGGGAACAGACTTTTTAAATTGGCTCTTTGCCTGGAATGCATCATTTCTCTTGTAGTTGTTTCCCCACCACCCACCCCCTCCCTGCTAGGCACTGCAAAAAGAAATGTGAAAACATACTCTGTGAACACAAGAGTGAGGTGTTAGTGCTTTTAGATATAGATTTGTGTTGTATTTTAAAACTAGATTGCTGTACAGTTTCAAGCTATTAGCAGGAACCTATTACACCATCGCTTTGGGTCCTTGGAGAGATGTGCTTAGTGTATTTCAGTAATTCAAGGCAAATAGAAAACCTACATCTGAAAATATTTAATGGCAAAGGCACCAACTGCTCAAGGCTGCTGGAGGGAGAAGGCATGGTTTGTTAACTCTTTCCTTGAGTTTTTCAATGCAACAGCTTCTGTTACTCTCTCCAAAACTCTCAATAGGGTTCCAGTCCTTTATGGATGCAGTATGAGACTGCAGATGCTGAACAATCTTCTGTAGTGGCCTCTGTGGATGTAGTTATCTGATTGCCTATCTGTAGCACTTCAGTCTGCTGTTAATATCTCTCAGAGTTCAGACATTTCAAGGCACATATAGAAAAGAAGAACACAAATTATGTCTCTATCAGAAGACAAAGAAATCAAGTAACTTTCACTTCCAACCCCCTTCCCCATCCCTTAGTCCTGATCCAATGGTAAATTCAAGCTTGGAAGCCTAGTTTTCTGGTCCTAGCTGTTATGGCTTCACCCATAGCCTTTTTAAGTTGTCTCTAGCACTGGCATAACATTCAAAACATGTTCAGGAACAATCAAAGTCTGTAATATCAGATGCTTTTCACCACATAACAGCAATTTTGATATTACTGAAAGAATTTATAGAAGATAAACAGAATTAACTACAAATATATATATATATGTATATATATATATATGTATATGTATATGTATATATGTATATTTTATTTTTTCCCACATAATAAAAAAGTTTCACTAGCAACCAGCCACCTCTAGTGTAGAATTGGTGTTGTAGACCTAGCATAAAGACTGCACTGGACTAAATTGCACAAACAAATAACAACAGAGGAAGCCGCATAACTGCTGTAGCAGTGATCATACAAACAGACTTTTTTGAAGATGCACCAAACCAGTAAAATATTTATATCAGGAGAGATCAGATCTTATTGCAAAACATAGCAAAAATTCCAGACCCAACTGTTTCTGCCCACCACTTGTTGTAAAGGGATCCCTGTAAGTCAGGTTTAAAATATGAATGCAGCATACGGAACATTTGAGACGGGAGAGGGAATAAGGTACAACGTGAAATCTTCTGCATAATGTGGCTAAACAATTTATGGAAGCTTTCTCAACACTGTGAACATTGCTTCCCATTTACTGGAAGTATAAAATGTATTGAGCATATGCAGTGCTCTGTATCACAATTGTCAGTGTCAGTGTATCTACTTTCCCTTGATAAAACATACATATACATGTAGTTGAATTAAATATATATATATACATATATATATATATTTATCTGCTTACTGAATTTTTATATAACAACTTTTACATATAAAAAGATAATGTACCTGGCAGTTTATGACAGAGCTAGTAGAAAAACAAAACAAAACAAACAAACAAAAAAACCCACACAAACAAAAACACAACAGAGTAGGGGAAAACATGCTGTGTGTTAATCAAAGGAAATACCTGAAACTGACAAAGTAATAAGAGCTAAAGCAACAAAATAAATACGAACGAAAACTAACAACAGCAAGAAAACAGGAAACCAAAGTGATCTTACTTACATGAGGTGTGAGTTAGGAGAACGCATGGCAGTTATTCAGTATCTATCTGTTATGTTTGTTTGCATTTGTAATTTATCCATATGTGACTTATGTACAATAAACTCAACATTTGTTTCTGAGCCAGGATTTTGCATGTGCTTAAGCAAAGCTCAGAAAGTTTAGGTAGCTCAAGGGTTGAGCCAGAGAATGAATACCCAATCACTCACTGTCTGTATGTCTGCCCGTTCATCTAACTGCTGGGTGCACATGTTGAGCAGTACTTCTGTTCTACAAGAGTATTGTTTGGTCTTGGAAGGGAACCTAAATTCAGGAAAGGGTCTAGGACTCCAGAACCATTATTTTACAGTAAATATAGCCTAGGAAGAGGTGAGTGCCTATGCTTACCTATTTAACTCTCTTTTTCCTGGTCCTGATCCACAGAATTGAACTGTTAGTAAGGAAGAATTATACTGCACAACCAATGCAATTTACCAGCAGCAAACATTGTCAAGGTTTTCAAAATTTTATTTTTTTGAAAAACAATAAATTAAAAAAAATATAATCTGATCACAAGATTTTCACAAAGGTAAAGAAAACTGGCAAGTAAAATAAGTGTTGCCAGAACTTTGAATTATTCTCTGACAAGAGAGGAAGAAACTTTTACATTGGTTTCCGAGACTAAAATTCCACTGTGAAACTCAGTGGCCATGGTCAAGATTTTTCTTTATTTTTCTCATATAAATGCTATTACTCTTAGGATGCAGATTATGTCCAAGAACTTCCTTGTCCAACGTTTAATTTTAAATATAATGCAAAATTTAATGAATTGAAGAGAAGGGATGGATCCAGGATTGGAACATTTGTAGTGTCATTAAAAAAAAAAAAAAAAAAGTAAAAAAAGTAAAAAAAAGATAAAATATTATTTTATTTGGTAAACAGATAAAGAGGCGTTTCCATCTGATTACTTGCCATTCAGTGGGAAGGAGATAATCTGTTTCTCCCAGATTTGAAGAGGCATGCAATTCCTCTATCAGGATTTATTCAAAAATACACAGCTGATAATATACCTATGCCAGGAAAGAAAAGTTCAAGTCCATTCAGGAAAAAGGGAAGTTAAAGTGTAGCTCAGTATAAGTAAAAAAGTAAAGTGTAGTTCAGGTAAGAGCTGGAGTTTCAGGGCTGTTACCCGCAGGACCTCCATTCTGAAACAAAGCTGTTTTGATTATGAAAATAATAAGCTAAATTCAGGAAAAGAATTCAGGATCTTGGAAGCCCAGAATGATGTCACTATGTCTCAAGGCGATGTAGGACTCATCCTTTCTTTTTAACATCACCTATAGAATGCAGGGTACTACTAGCCCAGTGCATTCACTCCAGCTGAAGACACTGAATTTCCTATCTGACCCACTGAGTACAGGCAACACTTAAATCTTGTCAGCTGCACAAATGAAACTAAACATCTAACTCTTTACATGAATTTAGTTTGAAATAAATAATGATTTCCCATTCAGGAATTCTTTTTAGAAGGGCAACTACACCTTCCAACTGAAAAACTCTAGATTTATAATGAGAGTTTCACAACAAGCTTAAAAATACTCGCCCTGAAGGGACTCACCCTTTTCTCCTCCCATTTGTTGCAAGTGTTCAACTAATTTAATATAATTAATTACTGTAAAGCTGCCCATTAAATAAGTAAACAAATAATCAGGAAATATCTATTTTCCCTTAGATACTGTTGCAGTTTTCATGAGCAACAATATTGTTTATAAGAAAATTAAAAAGATATGATATATATATATTACTTGTTTGTTATCATTATTTCAAATATGGATTTTCAGGAAAGACACTGGCAATTTACCCCAAAGCCTTGTGCAAACTTGTGCTGATGTGCCCATGGGCTACAGCATGTACTCACTCTCAAGCAGACACACATCTAACTTATTTGTTGCCCAGTATTCCAGATGGGAAAATATTTTTCCTGGAAACTTGACTCACTTGCAGATACAACACTTTAGAAAGCCAAAAAACGCTTCTGTTGTTATTTTCTCTTCCTGATTATTGGGGAAGGGTTAGAAAACCAGCATGGTAAAGGAGACATGACTCTTGAATACCTTAGTGTATAGACATCTTGTGCTGATCGAAGCTTTCCAAAAGGAGTGCAGCAGCTGTTTTCAGTAAATGGGAAAGCTTCAGGTTCATAGGCATGGGCAAGTGATTGTGCCGAATGAAATCTGGGCAGTTTAGTAATATCCCATCATCTTCATTAAATGAGCTTCTGTAACTAACCACTAATGTATTCTTGATTTGTCACGACTGTGCTATGAAACACATGAGCTTAATCCAGGTTCACTTAAGTTTTGGCTAAAATACTGTATCTAGAAATTGGGGCAACCTGAGGCAACACATAAGGATAGTAATAGCAACTCAGTTAATGGAGGTAATTTGTGAAGTTGCCATACCTTACATATTGGATTGGTGCTCATCTTCAGCAATGAGAAATTTTCTCTGTCAATTCATCAAAGCATGTGAGGCTGCAGTTGCATAGACTGCAATGTAAAAGAGTTTCATGCACAAGGACACTGCATGAAATGCCAAGTCTTGGTGATACTATTTTCTAGCCTTTCAGAATCTGCCCAGCCACATATACTAGTGACCTAAAAATTAGCACAAAGCACTGCTGAATAAATGGTGTCATTTTTCAACCTGTTCCCACTGTTGCCTGGGGTTATCTCTAGAATGTCAAGGCCTTACTCCCCCTGGGTCTGCAATTTGTGTCATCAGTGACATCCATGCAAAGAGAAATCCATCAGTCACTTTGTGAACAACTCAGTACAGTTGGCCAGACATTTCAACTTAATTCTCTGATATGATTTACTTGCTGGCATTCGATTTAAGGTAAGTGGGGAGACCTAGTAAAAGCCACACATATAGATTGGTACCCTCTCCCTCTGTCTTATGTTGCAAGACGTCTTTCAGGATTTCTCATACATGCCGTTCTAGATCTTGCCAGCTTTAAATAGCAGGAGCAGCTGAAGGGATTCAGGTCTGCTTTCATTTTGTCCCTTTATCCACTCATGTTAGGCCTCTGTAGTGCTCCCTCTAGCTAGAAATGAAAGTTGAAGAAAGAGAAAGAAAAGAGAACTCTGTCCATGGAAGCAAAGAGAAAAAAAAAAAAAAAAAAAAAAAAAGTTCCGTATGTGGATGTCATTCTTCAACCTTGACCCTGGTTTAAATAAAAATAAAATTTAATAGAAACTTTATTTTTTTCTTATATCAGTAGAGACATCATGCACCAACTATAATGGTTATACAGCTCATGAAAGTAAATCTAAAAGGTAGTGAAGGAGACTCTAACAATGCAGAGAAGCTGAACAAATATATAACAAATCCTTGAATGAATGATTGGATGATAGCTAATAGCAGGGAGTTTGCAATAGTACAAGATTATCCTCTGATAATTCTTCTGTTCTGAATGTGGCTGCCTGATAATCCCTGAAGCTTCTAATCTGTAGGATCTGAATACATAAAGAATGTAAAAATATATAAATTAAAAACAATAATTTAAAAATAAAAATAAACATAAGAATCCAACCACACTGCACTTTGCAATCAATTATAGTTGCTGCCACAGAGCCATTAGTGAGCAGGAAAATAAAAAATAAAAAGACCTTTTTAACTTCAAATCATGGTAGAAGGGAAAAACAAACAAACAAACAAAACTAAAACCTCAGTCCTCTTGGAATTTAAAATAAACTCATGACACTTTTTAATCTAAAGCTTATTGGTCTTCAAATTCAGAAGATAGGTTGTTGTTGTTGTTCTTCCTCTGGGCTTTAATTTGTTTCTTTTTATTAGACAATAATATTAAATTCAAGCCTGCAACCAGAATTTATTCACTTAATTGAAGAATGGATGAACCAATTATAGAAAGATGGTGGATCGGGGTAGAGAGGTAGGAGGTTTTACCCCCATGTTTCCAAACCCACCTAGAGTCATTTGCCTCATTTTTCTCAGACTCATTCTCCATCTTGCAATCTTTTCCTTGAGCTCTTTTTTATTATTATTATTTCCCCCCCCCAGGCTATTCCTTCATTTATCTTACTTGTTTTCATTTTGATGAAATGAATGGCTTTTGTTTTCTTGCTGTTTCTTCCATGATCTACATTTGACCGCATCAGAGTGGCATGCTCCATAAATAAAAATAATTGTTCTGTTTGCAAGGAAACTTCACTAAGTTTAACAAATGACAAGGAAATCCACTGTGAACAACCAAATTATTTTAAGTAATGACATTGAAGGCACTGGGGACTGTACTGTGGGAAACAGCTGGAAAAAAAAAGTCAACTTAAATATCCACTCAGATTGAATTCAAACATCAAACAATCTCTGACTTAAATATTAGGACAAGAGTGAGAGATGCAGATTCAGATAAAGGTGTGAACAAGCTGGTCACAGATCCTTTATACGTTTCATGGATTTTGACTTTGGTGACAAATGGATCCATTCTCTTTATAAAAATGAGTTACCAAGTTTGGGTGAATAACTTTGTATTTTATGATAAGAAGTATTTGCCATTTTAGTTTTGCAAACAGTGAAAATGGTGGAAATGACCTCCTCCCTAGTAGCTTTGGAGAAAAAATCCAGAGTCACTAAACTTATTTTTCCTGCAGTTAATGCCCTCTGACTAACTTCTCCAAAATAAAGGTTATATAGTTGTATGGTAAATTTAGCTTATGTGGTTAGAGTTTAGTTTTGTTTGGTCTTGTTGTCTGTCTTTGTTATATAGCCACAGATACCTGAATATCAGTTTCAATAATGTATAGTTGAATAGAAATGCCAGTTGTACATGAAAAGTTGGATTTTTAATAAAGGCCAGACCTAACTCACTAAAATCACTAGAAGATAAGCATTTATGTAATGGTGGTAACAGAACCTGGATAAGTTCCTCAAAATGAAACAAGAGACCCATAGCAAGCAAGGGAAAATCCTCCTTCTTGAGGTTGTATGTGGTTATCCTGTACCAGGCAAGGTGTGTGGGATGATGTTGGCAGGTACCTGTCACAGGTGTCTCCTCCAATAGTTTTGAACATCACCTCTGAGCAAGTACAAAATCCTAAAAACCTGGTAGAATGTTTGAGAGTTGTATGCCCTGACCCTGATAATGCCAGAGAATGACAGCTTGCAGCATTGTGCTGGGTCCTGTCTTACTCCTATCAAACACTGTTTAACATCATCCAGCACCTTGAAGAGAGGGAGGAAGTTTCTGAGTCTGATGACCAAGTAACACATGCTGTGGCTGACCCAGAGGACCAACCAACTATGGTATCAGTCACTCCCATAGTCAAGTCAAAACAATGGAAACGGAGGTCAGCTCGTTTAGTAAGGAAAGAAGCCTCTCCTAACAAGGAGGGAGAAGGGGAAATGGCAGGCACCTCTAAGGCAGAACCATCACAAAAACAGCAGAAAGAAGAGATGGAAATCATAAAGGAATCAGAAACCACTCGATCCCTATCCCTGAGTGAGTTGCAAGAAATACAAAAGGATTATGGTCGACACCCAGGTGAACACATCCTCACCTGGCTGCTTTGATGCTGGGATGCTGGGGCCAATAGCCAACAATTAGAAGGCAATGAAGCCAAGCAGCTGGGATCCCTCTCTAGAGAAATGGTAATTGACAAAATAATTGGGAGAGGAGCACAGGTCCTCAGCCTCTGGAGACGACTTCTGGCAGCTGTGAAAGAAAGATATCCCCATAAGGAAGATAGTGTGTATCAAGTAGGCAAGTGGACCGCTATGGATAAAGGCCTCCAGCATCTGGGGGAATCAGCTGTGCGAGAGATGATTTATAGTGATTTGGACAATGCCTAGACACCTCCAGATCCCGATGAAGTCCAGTGCACAACATCCATGTGGTGTAAATTTGTGCGGAGTGCACCAGCAGCACATGCCAGTACCCTGGCAGTATTTAATTGGGATGAGGGGATGGGACCAACAGTGTGTAATCTGTCCTACCAGGTTCAAAAATATGAAGACAATCTCTCTGCTCCACTACAGTCCTGTGTCTCAGCTGTGGAGAAACTGTCTGAAAGACTTGACCACCTCGTAGAACGAGCATATTCCCCCTCATCTAGATGGAGTGATACTTCAGCCACTAAGAATCAGCATTTGCCTGCTCAAGAGAGAGAGTACCCAAGACACATACCACGTGGCACCTTGTGGTTTTATCTGCGTGACTATGGGGAAGATATGAGGAGATGGGATGGTGTACCTACTTCAACCCTAGCTGCTCAGGTACATGAACTGAAAGGAAATAGAGCAGCAAGAAGAGGGGCTACTAAGAAAAATGTTGCTCCAGTTTCTATTGGGCAGTACCCCAGAGGCAGTAGGAGAGCTGATGTTATCCTTGATCCTGATGAAGGGACCTCTGCTTCTCATTTGCAAGAATTAAGTGGCAGACGCTCCAACCAGGACTAGGGGGGCCCTGCCTCTGGCCAGGTAGAGGAGAGGGATAACCGGATTTATTGGACTGTGTGGATCCAATGGACTGGCACATCAGAACCACAAGAATACAAAGCTTTAGTGGACACTGGCGCACAATGTACCTTAATGCCATGAGGCTACCAAAGGACAGAACTCACCTGTATCTCTGGAGTGACAGGGGGATCCCAACAACTATTTGTACTGGAAGCTGAAGTGAGTCTAACTGGGAATGAGTGGCAAAAGCATCCCATTGTGACTGGCCCAGAGGCTCCGTGTATCCTTAGCATAGACTATCTCAAGAGAGGGTACTTCAAGGATCCAAAAGGATACCGGTGGGCTTTTGGCATAGCTGCTTTGAGCACAGAGAAGATTAGGCAGCTGTCTACCCTGCCTGGCCTTTCAGAAGACCCTTCTGTTGTAGGATTGCTGAAGGTTGAAGAACAACAGGTACCAATTGCTACTACAACGGTGCACCGACGGCAATATCGCACCAACCGAGACTCCCTGATTCCCATCCATGAGTTGGTTCACTGTCTGGAGAGTCAAGGAGTGATCAGCAAGACTCGCTCACACTTTAATAGTCCTATATGGCCACTGCAAAAGTCTAATGGCGAATGGAGGCTAACAGTGGACTATCGAGGCCTGAATGAAGTCATGCCACCGTTGAGTGCTGCAGTGCCAGACATGCTAGAATTTCATTACGAACTAGAGTCAAAGGCAGCCAAGTGGTACGCCACAATTGATATTGCTAACGCATTTTTCTCCATCCCTTTGGCCGCAGTTTGCTTTCACTTGGAAGGGCATCCAATACACCTGGAATCGACTGCCCCAGGGGTGGAAACACAGCCCTACCATTTGCCACGGACTGATCCAGTCTGCACTGGAACACAGGGGAACTCCTGAGCACCTGCAGTACATGGATGACATCCTCATGTGGGGCAACACAGCAGAAGAAGTTTTTGAGAAAGGGAAGAAAGTAATCCATATTCTCCTGAAAGCTGGTTTTCCCATTGAACAGAGTAAGGTCAAGGAGCCTACACAGGAAATCCAGTTCTTGGGGGTAAAATGGCAGGATGGACATCACCATATTCCAATGGATGTGATCAATAAAATAATGGCAATGTCTCTGCCAATTAGCAAAACAGAAACGCAAGCTTTCCTAGGCCTTGTGGGATTCTGGAGAATGCATGTTCCAGGCTATACTCAGCTTGTGAGTTCTCTATATCAAGTGACTTGAAAGAGAAACTATTTCAAGTGGGGCCCCAAGCAACAACAGGCCTTTGAACAAATCAAACAAGAAATAGCTCGTGCAGTAGCCCTTGGGCCTGTCCGTACTGGACCTGCTGTGCAAAACATACTTTACACTGCAGCTGGGGAGCAAGGCCTCACCTGGAGCCTCTGACAGAAAACCCCAGAAGAAACTCGAGGTCGACCTCTGGATCAGAAGCCAATTACACCCCAACTGAAAAAGAGATACTCACAGCATATGAGGGTGTTCGAGCTGCCTCAGAAGTTGTGGGTACAGAAGCACAGCTCCTCTTGGCACCACGGCTACCTGTGATACATTGGATGTTCAAAGAGAAATTCCCCACTACACACCATGTGACTGATGCTACGTGGAGTAAGTGGATAGTGTTAATTACACAGTGGGCTCGAATGGGAAAACCTAATCGCCCAGCAATCCTGGAAGAGATTATGGACTGGCCAGAAGGCAGAGATTTCAGAATGCCAACAGAAGAGGTAACCTGTGCTGAAGAGGCACCACCAAACAATGAGTTGCCAGAAGACAGAAAGCAGTATGCGTTGTTTACTGACGGATCCTGCCGTGTGGTGGGGAGCCATCGGAAATGGAAAGCTGCTGTGTGGAATCCCATATGACGAGTTGTGGAGGCCATGGAAGGGGAAGGTGAGTCGAGTCAGTATGCAGAAGTAAAAGCCATACAACTAGCCCTAGATATCGCCGAAAATTGGCCAGTATTGTATCTTTATACTGACTCATGGATGGTGGCAAATGCTCTGTGGGGGTGGCTGCAGCAATGGAAAAAGAGCAACTGGCAGCGCAGCGGTAAACCTATCTGGGCTGCTACCCTGTGGCAAGATATTGCTGCCCGGGTAGAAAACCTGGATGTAAAAGTACGTCATGTAGATGCCCACATGCCCAAGAGTCGCGCTACTGAAGAACATTGGAAAAACAAGGAAGTGGATCGAGCTCCGAAAATAGATGTGGCTCAGGTGGACCTAGACTGGGAATGTAAGGGTGAGCTGTTTGTAGCTCGATGGGCCCGTGAAACATCAGAACATCTGGGGAGGGATACCACTTACAGATGGGCTCGTGATTGAGGGGTGGACTTGACCATTGAGGCCATCACACAGGTTACCCATGAGTGTGAGACCTGTGCTGCAATCAAGAAAGACATGAAGGTAAAATCTCCCTAGAACAGGGAGAGGTGGCTAGGGTTTCAATATGGTGAGGCCTGGCAAATTGACTATATCAGACCACTCCCACAAACACGCCAAGGCAAATGGTACATACTCACCATGGTAGAAGCAACTACTGGGTGGCTGGAAACATACCCTGTAAACCATGCCATGACCTGAAACACTATCTTGGGCCTAGAAAGACAAGTATTGTGGTGTCATGGTATACCAGAGAGAATTGAGTCTAACAATGGGAGTCATTTCCAAAACAATCTTGTTACCTCCTGGGCTGAGACACAGTATTGAGTGGGTGTATCACATCCTTTATCACCCACAAGCCTCTGGGAAGGTTGAGAGGTACAATGGACTGTTAAATACTATGTTACGAGCATTGGGTGCTGGGACATGGAAACAATGGGACATAAATCTACCAGAAGCCACTTGGTTAGTTAACAATAGGGGGTCTGACAGCCGTGCTGGTCCTGCTGAAACAAAACCCCTACACACTGTGAAAGGAGCTAAAGTTCCCGTAGTGCATGTAGGAAAGTGGATGGGGAAAGCAGTGTGCGTTGCTCCTGCCTCGGGAAAAGGCAAACCCACTCATGGGATTGCCTTTGCCCAAGGACCAGGGTATACCTGGTGGGTCATGCAAAAGAATGAGGATATCAAGTGTGTGCCTCAAGGAGATTTGACCTTGAGAGAAAACTCAATCTGTAACCTAAGTTGTATGTTGTAGGAAGACGCTGCAGGATCAACAACAGGTCAACTTTGCAAGGAGCCGGGTAGTTAAACGAGGACTTGAGCTAAGCTGGTGCCGGCGTCCAGACATCCAACTCCACCTGCCCTGAGTGGCCACTTTGGCAGATTAAGACCTAATCATCAACAGTTCTTATGAACATTTTCCAAGAAAGACCTATGGAATGAAAAGGTATACCAGCCTGTTAATCCTGTCCTGTTAAATCCTTGTCCTGCTAAAGGACAAGGAATAATGATGAGAATGCTTGTATGCTAAAGTATGGGGATCTGAGTGTGACACAAATGTTATGGAATAAGGGGTGGAGGTCTGGCTGGAATGTTAACTTTCACTGCAGCAGCCCATACAGTGTTGTGCTCTGCACTTGTAGCTGGAACAGCAGTGTTATTACACCAGTGTTGTGTCTACTGCTGAGCAGTGCTGACACAGCATTGGGCCTCTCTCTAACCCTCCTAGTGGGTGGGGAAAAAGTCAGAAGAGAAACATCACCAGGGCAGCTGATCTAAACCAACCAAAGGGATATTCCATACCATGTGGTGTCACACTCAGCAATAAAAAGTGGAAACAGGAAGAAGAGGGGAGGGGTGGGCTCTCGTTGTGAAAACGTCAGTCCTCCTCCCAAACACTGGCTACGTGCGTTGAGGCCCTGCTTCAAGGACGTGGTCAATCATCGCTCATTTGTGGGAAGTAGAGAGTAATTTATTTCCTCTGCACTTCCACATAGCCTTCATTTGTTTTATTTATTTGTTTTCCTCCCTTTTTTTCCTTTTCCCTCTCCCTTTTCCCCTTTCCTTTTTTTTTTTTTTTCTTCCCTTTAGTTAAATTGTTTAGTTCATAATAATCTTTTTTTTTTTTTTTTTAATTATTATTATTATTATTTTCCTTTAATTAAATTATCCTTATCGCAGCCTGTGAGTTGTTCTTTGCTTTACATCTTCCCCTCTTCATCTAAGGAGAGGGAGTAAGAGAGCTGTCGTGGTGTTTAGCTGTTCAGCACAGTAAAACCACCACACATACCCCAAGAATCCTTTCAGTATAATCTGCAGCTGTATATAAATCCAGTAGCCCATTATCCATATTAGAAGCCCTTAGCTGTGGGACACTTCGTTTTTACCCTTATTATGAGAACTCTTATAATAAGACAATATATATAATATAGTATATAGTATATACTATATATATATAAGTCTTATAAACTGCACATTGTGCATTGCCACAATTTAATTGTACTAATATGGCATTCCCTTTAATGCTACAAGGAACTCTGGTTTACTACAGCTTGATAGAGATACACACCAAAAAGATGATGGTCATTTTGTCCCACACACATCATTGGTTTGATTTGTATTCTGGCAGAGAATGAACAAGAAACAGGAACTGGAGGAAAAAGGGTAAAGATAGAACAAAAGCTAACCCCTGACCACCTCCTTGACAAGATGAGATAATCATACTGTCCAGAAGAAAAGCCCTTCAAATGAACATTAAGTGCACTTCCTCCTTGAAGTCACCTTGGCATACTGAAATACTTAACTTTAAGAAGTACAAGACATCAAAGGACACTCATTATAAAATTTGACTCTTGATGGATAATTTAAGTGACAAAGTCAAGTGTTTGAAGCAGAGAGGTCTTGTCAACATAATGTTTCTCACAGCTTCAATGAAGCATTTTCTGGTAGGTGAAGAAACTTGTTTGCCAACAGTTGCAAATTCAGTTGATCAAATTCATTGTAGTATTGCCTTTTTTTTTAAGGAAAATATCTTATCCTTTAGTCCAGCAGGATCAGCACCCACTTGGAGGTTCACTTGGAGGGATATGCACTAGGAAAAGGATACAAAACTGACAGTGAATAAGAAAGAAAACTATCATTATGACAAGATGCTCCATGGAATGTGGATTGGGTCAAACAGGAAAGAGTTATTCTTTCCAGTTTGCTGGTGCTCATAACTCTCTGTAATCACTTGAGTTCAATAGAGATAAAATGGTTCCCTTTTCAAGGATTCAAATCAACATTTATAAATTAATTGGCATGATATTATAATAAATAAATTCTAATTTATTCCACATTTTTTGTGCTGCTTTGTCACAATACCTGAAATTTAGAAAGTTTACATTAATAAAAATGTAATAAAACCAAAGTTTTATGCAGAATTACATGCTTTTTTATAACTTTGACATCTCATTTAAGGCAATACTTTTTTGTTCCTTTTGTAGACCACAAAAAATAAAGTTACTTTTCTTTGTGATCCTTCCATGTATTTGGCATGCCACTTTGAGAATGGATGTGCAACATTACAGAAATGATTCTTTATATGTGATGATACTTGAGGCATTCTAAACTATTATCTAGAAAGCTAATACAGATAGACAAGGCTTCAATGAGTAAATGAATTTAATATACCTATACTGAAACTTATTTTCTATTTAATTTAATTTAATGTCACATAGTTTGGTTTAGGTCACAGTACCTTGCAGTACTGTGAATTTGTCAAAGTTGCTATATGAGATGTAGAAAGTAAAATGACCTACTGACAGAAACTGAAATTCACACAGAAATTTTGGTCTGAAAATAAACAGCTTGCCTGTAGCACACTACAGAAGTGAAGCCCCTACCTACTGTATTTATACAGAATCCTGTCCTGGATTTCACTGAGTCAAATCACAGCCCACTGACATTGAAACAGAGATGCCCATTGATGGCAGAGGGCCCTAGACCAGACTTAATTTTCAGCATTATTTTTTCATCTGAAGTACTATTCAGACTCTTCTTTTCCACTCCAGCAGTTTTGCCTGGCTCTTCCCCTTTTGGAGAACACTAAAATAGCAGATGTCCTACGCTAAGCTCCATGTTCTAACTAACAAAGACATCTGAATGAAACTAGCTCACAAAATTAAACTGACCTTTCTCCTTCTACCGTGTGTAAGTGAAGAAATGACGCTCAAAATAAAGTTCATAGTTGATATTCTTGATAAGCATGTGAAAGAAAATCAGATTTATTCAAAAGTATTCAGCAAATCTTTAAAATGTTAAAATAACATCATGATGTCAGTTTGCTTTGCATATTAATTGAGATCAGAACATAGTCTTCCATCATTCTGAGAATACTTTGATATGTTGAACTGCAAAGCTTAAAGTTGCTGTTAAACATATACTTAGAACAAGCAAAGAAGCTGACTATATGTAGAAGAGAACTGAACAAACAAATAAAGTAATAAGGAATGAGGCTTTTTTTTTAATATGCCTGCAGATAAACTAATTCAGATACAGAGCTACCTGGGGAAGGAAAGAAAGGAGAAAGGAGGAGAAAGAGAAGAGAAGAGAAAGAGAAAGAGAAAGAGAAAGAGAGAAAGAGAAAGAGAAAGGAGAAAGAGAAAGAGAAAGAGAAAGAGAAAGAGAAAGAGAAAGAGGAAAGAGAAAGAGGAAAGAGAAAGAGAAAGAGAAAGAGAAAGAGAAAGAGAAAGAGAAAGAGAAAGAGAAAGAGAAAGAGAAAGAGAAAGAGAAAGAAAGAGAAAGAGAGGAGGGAGGGGAGGGGAGGGGAGGGGAGGGGAAGGGAGGGGAGGGGAGGGGGAGGGGAGGGGAGGGGGAGGGGAGGGGAGGGGAGGGGGAGGGGAGGGAAGGGAAGGGAAGGGAAGGGAAGGGAAGGGAAGGGAAGGGAAGGAAGGGAAGGGAAGGGAAGGGAAGGGAAGGGAAGGGAAGGGAAGGGAAGGAAGGGAAGGGAAGGGAAGGGAAGGGAAGGGAAGGAAGGGAAAGGGAAGGAAGGGAAGGGAAGGGAAGGGAAGGGAAGGGAAGGGAAGGGGAAGGGAAGGGAAGGGAAGGGAATGCTTTAAAAGGATTAAGTTTAAAATCTCAGTGGTTAAATGGCTACTAGCATACATGTAATAGTAGAAAACATGTCATGTGTACTGCAGAAGCGAAAGCAAAATAAGTTTTTCTACACCTGAGTGGAAAAGTCTGAATCACTGAGATGAATATTTTCTCTCAAGTTTTATTGCTTTGAAATAAAAAGCAATAAATCCTAGGATTAAAAAATAAGATGAGAACACCAGTGCCAATAAAATTTACAAACTCAAATAAAGATTTCTCCATCCTTTTAAATAGTCTACAATAAACTCATAAAACCTTAGTTTCTTAAACAAGAGGAAAATGCTTTCATTTATCATACTCACTATGTAAAAGTCATTGTTTCAGAAGCTACACTCTTTGCTTCTTATAAGGTTATACTATTACTTTCCAGATCAAGTCTTACCTGAGGCCCACAGTAATGCTTATTACATAGAAAATGGAGGCAAAGAATGAGTGAATTGTCTCAGTGAATGCCTGAATGAACTAGCTCAACTTTTAGATACATCAAGAGTCACTGCCCTTTCTCCTTTCTGAAAGTTTCACACTTCTAGGTTCCAGAAAGCATAAAGTGTTCAAAGACACTCCTCACATCTTAAAAACTTGAGAGATAGTGTCAAATACTTTGCACAAGCTAAGGTATATGAGATCATTTGCTCTTCCACTATCCACCAGTACTGTAACCTCATCGTAGAAGGCTACCAAATTTATTACACATGATCTAACCTTAGTGAAGTCATGTTGGCTGTCACCAATTACTCCTTATTTTCCATAAATAGCAGAATTTCCAGGACCTGCTCCATGATCTTGCTGAATACAGAATGCTGAGAGGCCATCCAAAAATAAAAAATCTTCAAAGACAGCCTCCTCAAAGCACCAAAAATATCCATTTTTATCTACACAAAAACAGGCATGCAGGCATAGCTGGAAGCCAACTAAGCTCAACATGGAATTATGAGTAATAACACAGTTATCCCAGGTCTCTGTGCCTATGAATAAAGTTTAGGAGAGGACAATACTCCCCACAGTAAAGTAGAGCTGAAACAGAGGCAACTTAAATAAATGAGCTGCATAAAACTCCATGAGTTGTACCTGGATATTGAGGGGACTTAGATGATGTAATTGTAAAGCTGGTCTCTAGCATCTTTGAAAAACTACAGCAATGACTGTCTTATCTTTGAAAGGGGCAAATCATGCTTAACCAGCTCAATTGCTTTTTATTATGAAATGACTAGCTTCCTGGTCAACAGGAGAGCTATTTACCTTATAGTAAGGCTTTGAAAACAGCTTCCTATGGTTTTCAATTGAAATTGATTTCTTTTAGCCAAATTACAGAGATATGGGTTGGGTGGCTTGATTACAAAGTCAGTGAAAAACTGTCTGAACTATGAGATTCAAAGACTATCAAAGGTAATCAATAGTCTGAGGTCTGACAGGCAGTTGATTAGCATTGGACTTCCTCTGGGACAGATACAGGCACAGTTTAACACCTTTGTTAGCAGTCTGAACTATAGGATGGACTGTGTCCTCATCAAAGCAAAATTACTGCATCACCAGTACAGGCTGGGAAATGGCTAGCTAGGTAGTAGCTCTGCAGAAAAGGACCTGGACTCTTGCAAGCATAAGTTAGCAGTGTGTCCTCCTGTAAGCCAAGGCTAACCACATAATGAACTGTATTTGAAAAAGTGTAACCGGCATGTTTTAGGAAGTGGCTATTAGCCTTTACGTGGAACTCATGGTATACCATCTGGAGTCCTGCATCCAGTTTTGGCCCTCCAGTACAAAAGCAGAATTAATCTGCAGGATGAAAAACAAAAAGAATTAGAAGGCTGGAGTGTACATGTATTATATAAACATTTGTCTGGAAAAGAGAAAGCTAAGGGGGAGTTCCAGTCCTCAGCTACAGGAATGATAAAGTTGATAGAAACACACTTTTCTCAGAGGTGCACAGACAAAGGACAAGAAGCAATGGGACCTAGTTACAGCAAGGAAAATTCTGATTGAATATGAGGGAAAAAAAAAAAAAAAAGTTGTGACATTAAAAGTCATTAAGCAATGAAACTGGTTCCTAGGAGAGGTGGAAAGGGTCTTCAACCCTGGAGATCTTCCAAACAGCTAAATTGGAAACTGAGCAACTTGATTCTAGCTTTGCATCTCTCTCTGTGTACAGGAAGTGGTTGAACAATTTTCACAGATCACTTCAAGCTAAATTTTTTGTATGATTCTGTGAGTTCTTTTGATCTTAAAATGACGAATCTACACTTTTCTCCTATGGAAGTTTAGAACATGATTGATTTTTATTTACTTATTAGTTTTTTGTTTGTTTGTTTGTTTGTTTGTAGGGAAGGAGTTTTCATGTAAATTTCAATTTTTTTTTTTTAATTTTTATTTTTTTTCTCACTGTTAATGGACAGAACAGATGCTCAAATACACTACACATTAGGTAAATCGGTCTTTAGAAGTGCCTGTATCCATGATCTGCTTAGGGTAGATAAGTCTACATTTTTCCCACTGTAAAGAATCTCAGTTAAGGGGGAATTTTGGTTAAGAGCTTAATGTTTAAGAGCTTAGTTTGGAATAAATAAGAATGAAAGACTGTAAATTGAAGGGGGAGAATTAGATGCTGGAAAAATATTTGATCACCAATGATTAGTTAAAAGTATGGAGCTACTATGAGGGGAAAAAATAAATAAATAAATAAAATTGAATTCTATTAATAATTGTTAATTCTCTAGCATATTTTATCCATATATTTTATATATTTCTAAGGCTGAAATAAAAAAAAAAAAAAACACAACAAACAAACAAAAAACAAACAAACAAACAAAAAAACACCTTTACAGTCTCAGCATTCTGAGTAGTTGTACTGAATACGTGTTTGCGTAACTTTTGAAATGGAATTCACAAGCCTAAATCAGGTGCTTATGCTCCTAAGAAGTTCTTTGAGAGAGGTGTATCTCAGCATGACATTCACAGAATGTTACTTCTAAGTGGCATTCTTCAATCTTTACTCATTACATTTAAGAGATATCTTCCTTAATGCAGGACCACATCCTAGAAGTCTCTATGGAATTTGAAGAGGGGTCATTGGTATTATGTAGCAGCTCAAATATTAGTGCATCTGTGGAGAAAAATGCACAGAAAGGTTGCCCTAGAAAAGGAGTAAACCTGTAGCTTTCCTATCTCCAGAGTATCTAACTTTTGAGTTAGAGATAACGGTAAGACATTTTCTTCCATTTCTTCCTATTTTAGCTATATCAATATAATCCAGAATTAATTAGTTGAAGTGATAGCAGAAATTAAAATATGTTATACATCTCTAACACTTATATAAAGCATGAGTCTTTAGCATTGTATGTCGCATAGAGGTTTCTTAAGGGATTCTCTCTTCCCCATAAGTGATAAAACATATACATGTACATATATATATATATTTTAATGTCGTGGCTGAAAAACCTTAAAAAAAAAAAAAAAAAGTCTACCTTCTAGCAATGAAGCTTCTTACTCTCATCCTTACTCTCTTTTATCCTTGCTCTTTCACTTATTCTTCAGTTAATTTTGAATTCTTCCATAAAAGAGAAAATACAATAAGGGTGAGAGTACGACTCTCTTTGTGTTTTCTTCTTTTTTTCTTTTGTTCTCATTTTCAACTTTCTTTTTGCTCTTCTCAGGAGAGAAGCAAAAGGATCCCTCCATGAAGGCTCCTTATTGCTGTTCTAAGAAAGTTAAGTAAAAAGAAATCCCATGCTACCTCCTGGTGATGCTATTGACTTTCTGGGTTTGAACAATCCCCTTATAGTTTATAGAGATCTAGTCACTAGAGTCATAGAAGTCTGGAGAGCTATTCAAAAAACGGAATCTCAGTCCTCACTTCCTAGTAAGCAGACTTGCTTACTGGATGCCACTTTGTACTGACAAAAGTCTCTTCAACTCTCTACAGTGAATCAAGGCCATCTGATGTGTTTCTCCTACTTGTCCAGAAAGGAACAAGTCCTCTGTGATTTTATTTTTTTAAAATCTAAAATATATTAAAAATGTTATATATGCAAATTTAGGCCACTATATCAGACTTTCAGTCTGAAAGTCTGAATCAGTATACAATGTTTTTTGGTTTGTTTGTTTTTGTTTGGTTTTGTTTTTTTTTGTATTTCCCCCAACATACAGATGTAATAAAGATAAGTATGGATCCCATGTTGCCAGTACTATTTGAGCGTAACAGCCTAGTGCAGTCAGCTCATAGTTGATGTACTCAACCATTCTTTAGGCAGTGATTTAGGTGCAAATGACAGAACAGTGGAATGGGAATTAGGAGATCTGGATTGTATTTATGACTCTGCTTTATTCTGCTACATGACACTTAGTAAATATGCTGTCTTCTGTTATTTTATTTTCGTATCTATATTTGTCTGTCCACATTAACCAGAGGAAAAGTTTCTTATGCATCCTTGTTCATATTCCTCAATCCATATGTAGATATCTATTAATTACTTTATTGTAATTATGGTAGTGTTAAGAAAAAATACCTACAAACAGAGTGGTATTATACTGTGCATAGACTATATAAATCTGGGACGGAGTTAAGGCTATTGTTTTAACTAGGAGCTGTAGGAATGCAAAGGAAACTGAAAATAAAAGGAAATATTGTACCTTCAGCTAAAAGCAACCACACATACTCTGGAATCACTAATAAATCCATTAATTCTAGAAAGTGCTACAGTGACTGTAGCAAGATGATAGCTTAATAGTCAGGTCAGGGAAAAGGAGATAATTTCACTTTGAATACAGTTTACTGAAGGAGCCACAGCCACTTAGGGGATTTTAGCTATATCTGAATTTCAAATGTCTCTAAATTTCAGCTCTGATCTTACACAACATAAGCTTCAGCATGACCCCACCCTTAGTTTTATTGTATCAGGCATTCTTTTGATCTGAGTCTTCATACCCATTTTGTTATGGATGTTTATGCAAGAAGCAAGTACGCAGTGAATAAAAATCATGACCTAAGCATAAATAGCATGCTTTGTATCTAAAGCTGTATTTATTTTGCTTTGGGGCAAATGGCAGCCCAACATATAAAGAAAAGGAAAAGCATGAATAGGGGACAAGTTCTAAAAAAGCCAATACGGTACACAGAAGTAAAGCTTATTTAATTTATTATAATTTCTTTTAAATTTGTCTAATTTTATCAATCCAAATTTCAGTTCTTTTCAAGGTAGTATATTAGCTGTTCACTTCTGGAGATACAAAATCTGTTCCACATTATGTAGATCAGAAATTAAACATATTTCATGATTCTATCATCCTCCTTCTCATTCTGTTTATCATAAAACCAGCAGTACCCAGTCTGGTCTATAAACAAAAAGTATCATTCATAAATAGAAGTGGATAGAGGAGCTTTAGATCAGGACTGAGGCAAATTGGTTTTGTAAATGAAAACTTCATCAGTTCCTGATTCAGCGGAGCACTTGAACATATGCATAGCATTTAGTACTTAATCAGTCCCATTGCTTTTCTGAAGTAGAGCTTTAGAAGCATTATAGCTGGTTTAGACCAGTAACGTTAGTCTCTTACTAGCAGGAAAAGAACCATTCATAAGCATTAGCATAGGTTTGCTCTTGTGCAGAAATTGGGCAGCAACTTTTGAAGTGCAAAGACAGATTATAGACTATAAATATATAATGGCTGATGTTGAGAGGCTGTGGATAGGCTGTTTTGTAAAAGGGGGAAAATTGCAACATGTCAGGCAATGCACTCTGCTAATCTGTCTGACATTAGAAGTTTTCAAAAAATGATTCTACAAATAAGAGATTCTACATAATACAACTGTGAGGAGGCATAGGAAAAAAAAAAAAAAAAGTGAGATTAGCATGAAATTCAACCAGAACAATGCTTTTGTTCTAGATTTTTATTTTTGTTTGTTTTGTTTTGTTTTCCTCCAGCAATTAATGAAATTATTTTTTCATCACGTTCCAAGTTTATTAAAAACCTAGTGCCTAGGGCTAAAAGATCAAGCCTTTCAAAATTCCTCACACAAATGGTGGAGATGATTTTTTTTTTCACTTAGAATTTGGGATCATCATTGTATTCAGTTGTACCTGAAGTTTTGAAGATCTATATTCATACTTATGCAATAAAAAAAAAGAAAAAAAAAGAAAAAAAAAGAAAAAAAAAGAAAAAAAAAGAAAAAAAAGACTATTTTCAAAACTGACCCAGGGTTTTCCATTGTGCCACAGATTCCTATGTGATATTGTTAGGATTAATAAATTAGGTAAAGCTAGATTAATTAAATGAAGTTTAAATTGCTGTTTCTGAGTGACGAATGCCCTGACCATACATAAACTGATGACCTGGAGTTAGACAGCTTTGATTCCTACATATTACAATGAGTGAATGACCTATAAGACACAAAGACATGCCAATGACATTTTTCTTAAATATATTCTTTAAATGTTGTTTAATTCTCTAATAAAATAGAGTACATATAGAGTACGTCTACAGTGGCAAATTTTTGAAGTCCAGATTCATTTTCTGTTTTTTTATATGTGGTTTACCTTTCTGTTGTCCTCCAGTTCAAGGGAATGATAGTTATTTCCAAAGAAGTGCAATGATTTTGTCTCTGTTTTACTCTTATTGCATAAGAGTCAATGAATCTGGACTTACTGTGTTCTAATCAAATACTGCAAGCACTGGATCACAAAGGCAAAGCTGTTCACAGCTAATAATGTTGCCTGCATTGCAGGGAAACTCAGGTCAGCAGTCTGCCCTGAGTTTCTGGTCCCCTGACCCCTGGTCACCCTGGCTGAGAGTTCTGGTGGATACCATCTCCCATCTCTTTCTGTACCTCTAAGTGACCAGACTGCACAGTTTTCTGCATAGCTGGGATGGGCATCTGGGACCCATGGCTGTGGGCGAATCTCTTTTGTAATGAAGACACAGCTTGCCTCCTTCTCCTGCCCCTTCATAAACACATGCACACAACTGCATATTCTGCTGGCCCCAGTCTGAAATTACAACAGGAACAGGGTCTACAGGTAGCACTAGCAACAAAACACTTAGGCTGTGAATGTCAATGTAGCGTCAACATGTAGTGACACATGTTGGATAGCTGTGCTACAGACCTCTGCAGTGAAAGCTTGGGATGTTTAAATGCACTGACTTACCTGGAACTGATCCTGGTATATCTGACCAGCACTTTACTAGATGATGAATCTGTAAGTAAACAACATGGACATTTTTAGGATTTGGTAGTTGCAAGTGTAATTTTAGTGCATCTAGAATCCTCCATTGCACCTGAAGCCAAGTGACATGGAATGAACTTTCTGTATACTATTTAAATTTTGAAATAGAAAGCCATATACAAACTATCTACTGAAACTTGTTTCTTGTTGCCTGTAGTCTGGGATAGGCAAGAAACTTGCCGGTAGCCTGGGACAATGCTGACTGACATACAACTAAGCCATGCTGGGGAGAACACTAACAATTTAACAGTGCATATGATTGAGCTTTTGTGCCTGGGAATATCCCCTGATATTGTTTAATTTGGTAGTGTGGATTCTATCAAAGTGGGTTCATACCTTGAAGTTTGGATCACTAAAATTTTAACACAATGCTTCTGTTCTTTTGCCACTTCAGTCCTCTGTTTCTGTACATGATCACACCAATGTCCAGACCATATTGAGAGAGATTTTTATAAAGTATGTGCTTTCATAAAAAATGAGGTGTGACCTTCATGGGCTGCTAAATAAGTAAAATTGACCTGCATTGCCTTTGTTGTCTACTCAAATGTGTACTCATCTTCAAGGTGGACAGCATGAACACCTTGTTCTGTTTGGGGACTGTTTGGGGACTTTGTCTCACTTGACTCTAGATAGCTAGAGCATAGGTGTTTAAATATCTAAACTAAATTAGAGGAATTAAGGAATTAAACTGCCTAAAACTCACCACTGGTTCAGACAGGAGGGTTAAGATCACAAGTTTGCACAGCTACATTGCAAACATCTTAAATTAGGTGAGGGGAATTCAATCTATTGTGCTTCACTGGTACTTCTTTTTATCTCTACTTTTTTTTTTTTTTTTTTTTTTTTTTTTTTTTGGCAATGTTTCATGACCAGGAAAGTCCCAGCTTTGCTTGCTGCCAGATAGTATTTGTAAAAGCAGACCTCCAGGGTCTGAGTGACAGATACTCAACAGGCAGAAATAAGTCTGTGTACTGGGGCTTACCGGGATAAAGTTAATTGTATCCAGAGCAGCTTTTATGGTGCTGTGTTTAGGTTTCTGACCAAGTTTTGATCATGGTGATAACATATTGATGTTTTAATTATGGCTGACTGGTACTTGCATGTCATCAAGGCCATCTGTGTTTCTCTCTCACACATACACACACACACACAGAATAGATCTAGGATGTGTAAAAGTCTGAGAAGTCACAACCAGGTGAATGGCACAAAGTAACCAGAGATACCCCATACATATAACATCATGCTCAGCAATAAGATGAAGAGGAGAGAGATTAGGTATGTTGTCCATCTTTTGCTCAGGAACTGTCTGTGCATCAGTCCACCTCTGGGAAGTGGTGAGTGATTGACTTGGCTTCATCTTTTTTTTCCTGTTTCCTTTTTCTTCTCTTCTGCTCCTCCTTGACTATTTGTATCTTGACCCACAAGTTTTCTGGCTTTCAGTTTTCCTTTGCTTTTCCCCCATCCCACATGGGATGTGAGGACATGGAGAAGTGAGCGAGCAGCTGTGTAGTGCTTACCCGTTTGCTGGGGTTAACCCCAGCAGTAAGAAAGAGCTGGCACAGTAAACACTCTGGGAAGCATGAATATAGCTTGTTAGTAGCCATACTCTGTCTTGCACAACAGTGCCTGCTCTAGCCCTCACTGACATACACTGTATTTACATGCTGCATTGGCTACTGTGCAACTGGTACTTATGTATGCCTTTCCTGTATTTAACCTTTTATTCTGAATGATGATATAACCAAAATCACTATTTGATCACAGATTTTTGCCCAAATGAAAATAATCTTCATTAATAACGTCCCATAATTAATATATATATATGTATCCTACCTCAGAAAACAAAAACAAAAAACAAAAACAAACAAACAAACAAAAAAAACAAACATAATTTCTCTTCTCTTATTAATCCTCTTCTGCTATTGCAGACTGTAATGCAAAGGCTCATGTTACTTTACATAAGCATTTCTGTAATAACTAAAAAGAAATGGAAGAGGAAGTTATATTAAATTATTTGCACTCTGATGAACATACCAGATCATTATGCTTTCTTTCCTTCTCTCTTTCCTCTTTCCTTACTTTCTGTTTCTTTTCAGAATTTTTCTCCTGATTTTTTTGTCTCTCGCTTATTTTTTTTTGTTTTGTTTCTTCCTAAAGGGATGCTTGAATAGAACTATCTGGTTTAGAAGATGAGGCTGACTGATTACTGTAATTCATAGGGCCTTAATTAGCTGCACAAACCATTAGCTACAATTAGACTATTATAAAACACTTGATGCGCTGTGTCAACCATGGGGGCTCATTTATTCTTGTGGCAGGGAAGGGAGGGGGGAAAGGGAAGAGAGAGCACTGTACAGCCAAGCATGCTAATAAAGAATGATTTTTGATTTAAGATGTTGCCGATAGTGCCTCAAAATTAATCTCAATAGCTGTCTAATTTGTGTCGGTGGATGGTATATTTATTGTAAAATGACACCAAAGCTAAATGAGTTACCTGAAGCAGGACTGCTAATGTCAGCGCCTGGAGACGCAACTCCATATGCCGTAATACAGCAAGGCACTGGGGCTGAATACTCCCAGTGGAGCACTTTGCTTCATCTGTCTCTGAAAATGCAGCAACCTGACTTCCACTTTATGATCCTTAAATAATAATAATAATAAAAATAGGTATGAGAAACAAATTCCAGAACAGCTTTCAAAGGTTAGGGGGCTTACAAGGGCATGGTACAGCTGAAATTCACATTGAAATTAGGTTGGATATTAGTATATGTAAAATTGGAAATTCTGAGATTTGTCTTTAAACTGAAAAGAGAGAGGAAATAATGAAGATGAAGAGGATTTTTCTAACAGGCTTAACACAAAAAGAATGACATTCTTTTAATTAGAGATGCCTTTTTTGTTTGTTTTCCTATTGTATTTTCTAATTCATATTGTATTGATCCAACTTTCTAGTTATAAATTGCTGGAAATACATTTATAGATTCCTTTAATTTTCATTTTTACCCTTGATTAATTTCCTGAATAGCCCCTTTGCAACAGAAAGTCAGAAAAAAAAAAAAAAAAAAAAAAAAGTGAGACTGGTTCAATAATACATGGCACTTGGTCTTTTCTGTACCATGTATGAAAGTATAAAAGCACAGAGGGGAAGAAAGCAGAATCTGTAGTTAATATGTTAGATTGGGACTCAGAGACCTGAATTCTGTTCCTGTTGTGCCCTACATGACCCTGGGCAAATCCATTTCTCTGTGCTTTTGTGCAACATAGGGCAGTCATACTTTGTCTCCTATTATGATTTGTTTCTTTCAACTCTGGGGCCTAGAATCATGAAGGTAAATCAAGGTATTTCATCTTGATGGACTAGGAAGTAAGAGCTGAATTACTTTGTGGATCAGGGTTTGAGTTGTTTAGGGTATGGATTGCCTATTGGTTTGGTAAAATACAGTACTCAGCATATAGGATCAAATATGTAGGAACCCTAGAACATCTTGAAAAATATATATATATAAATTTAATAATAAAATAAAATAAAATAAAATAAAATAAAATAAAATAAAATAAAATAAAATAAAATAAAATAAAATAAAATAAAATAAAATAAAATAAAATAAAATAAAATAAAATAAAATAAAAGACTTAAAATGCCAATAATAGGGTGAGGTTGTTATATTGCATACACTGTGATTAACTAACTGATGATCTTCATTGACGCTGCAGCTGTCAATACACTGTGTACCATCTTCAGCCATTAATAACTCAGATTGTCCAGCTCCAAATTGCAAGCTTCTGTCACTGGAGCCAAAAGAAGGTGAGTCACTGATAATTGCAGTTTAGTGTTCTGTCTCTTGCTTAGGATGCTAAGCACTATTTCTCCTCCCAGAATCAGACACAAAAAACTGGGGCATGACCCTCATCTCTCTACTTACACAGCAAATGTGAGTTGACAGATCAGCCTTCTTTGGCTGTTACATAGATATGGTAGCCACTATTTTCCATGTGTGGAGGTTCCCTAGAGCAGTTTGGAATCTAATTGTTTCTTTCAGAGTCTGGCCTGACTGTTCAAGAACTGAGCTGGTACTGTGTGTTCATCTGGAAATTGGCACCCCTAACACCTCTCTCTTTATTGCAATTCATGAAAATCAAGGTTGTGGGTGTTTTTGTTTGTTTGTTTGGTTTGGTTTGACCTGTTTGCTTTGGTTTTGTTTGTTTGTTTTGTTCACATAGCTAAGTGCCAAAGAACAATATTGACATAACTTTAACATTATAGCTTAAATGATGTGAATGTATGTGGTCTACATAATCATGAAAATGGCACTTTTTCATTAAAGACTTATGTGGATCTTTTTAGCTCCCTTGAAGGGAAAAAAATAAAATAAAGACCCATGAGGTATTATGGAAGGAAAAAAATGCATCAGAGACAAACAATATATATAAATAAAAGTCCTTTACATGGGATGTAAGTGCATGGGCATGTGCATGCATATGATTGAAAAATGCATATATGTGGATGCAGGCATTCATAAAGAAAATTTCTGTGACAGTAGTAAATGATAGGCCATTTAAAAATTAAACAAAAAACCATTGAACTGTTCAGTCAGTCTGTTCAAAATGTGATAATTTTATATATATGTATGTGTGTGTAAAAGTGCCTGTAAAGTTTGGTGTCAGGGACAATTTAATAATTAGTACTTAATATTAGAAAGCAACTTTAGATAGGGTTTATTTAGATAGGGTTGCAATTTTATTACTATGGCGGGAGATGAAAAAAGAATTTCAGGTTGATAAAAGAAGGATCAGTCAAGGGTGACCAAGAGCTCAGTTCAATCTAGTGACATGATAGCAATTAGCAATCACACTCATAAATAGTACTCCACAGGGATATGAGGAAATACCCTGGACTTATAGAAAAAAAGGTTAAGTCCTGCTGTAGATTGATGAGGAGGGACAGCTGGTATTTGCAAAAGGAAGAAATTAAGTCTTTTGCTTTAGGACTAATTATCTACATCTCTTCTGACAAATCCATGGTCTACACAAATGACTGCAGGGATAATCTAAATAAATTGACTTCAAGTGCTTTATTAGACAACATTGGGAAACAGCCAGGGGGAAATAGGTGTTGTGGGTGGCTTCCCTGATTGAAAAATAACTCCCATAAAATGGAAAAGTATATTCAAAGTCTGTAGTCTTCTGAAATGTACTAAACATTCTTTTGGTCATTACTGAAAATATTGCTATCAAGAAGCAGTTTATTCAGTTTACAGGAAGTCACCTTCAAATACTAATGACAGAAGACCTGACTTATTCAGGAGATGTCTCGCAGGGAAATTTTCTCCGGCACCCAAAAACACGGTGCTTAGGCAGTAGCAGGATTTCCAGCCCATCTCTGCTCTGAAATGTAACAGTGAAGTGAGGGAAGCTGGAAAGAGTCCTAGTCTGCTCTTCTATAGCCCCACACGAAATGACTTTACAGCTTTTCTCAGTATTTAGGTCCTCTCCATGATTCCCCAGGTCTTAGATTTCCATTTCTGAAGCAGTGCTTGTTTGGCTTGAATAACCCCTTCAACAGTCATTTACATTTTTCCCTCCCTCCTTCCTTTCATGTCAAAGGGTATGCAGGCCTTCTATGACTTTGTTATGGCTATGGTACATTTACATGAAAAGGAGATGAAGGATTTCAGGAGAATGTTTTCAAAGGCTCAAAAGGCATGCAGGCGTGAGATTCCTATTAAAGATCTACATGTGCTGAGGGCCTTCAGAAATCTTGCCTTTAATTTCCTCACTTCTGGAGTTAGCATTGCCCTGCTTTCCTTTTTCTCCTCTTTCCATTCAATAGTTTAAACGTACAATGGTATTTTTAGTAGGGTTTCCTTTTTCTTTTCCTTTTTAATTTTTATTTTTTTTAACTACCCCTGTATAGCCCTACAATGTAAATTTATATTTTTTAATTTATTTAAAATGTTTAAAAATTTTATAAAGTTAAAAAGTTAAAAAATATATTTTTAACTACCCCTGCATATCCCTACAATATAAACTTATATTGTAGACAGTAGTACTTACTGATTCATCTGTAGTGCCTTCTTGAACCAATTCCTGCTTGTTGCTTGGGACTTACAGATGTTTTGTACAGATAATGTAAAAAGCAAGGAGTTCTCAGCCACCAACAGTACGGACTTTAAAGTCATAAACCCTCCAGTGTCAGAGCAAAGAATGGAGCACTCACACAAAGAAAGAAGACAGGAGGGGGAAAGATTAAGAAGAGGCAGAAAAATAACACCTTTTTTATTTACAAGGTTTGGTTTAGATCTCATAAGTTTCCTTTAATGTAATGTTATAATTTTTTTTTCCTTCCAAAGGAATAAAAAGGGTATCTCACACAAAAATTTATCAGTCAAAATAAAAAATGTAACAGGCCAGCATGAAACATTTAACAGCAACAGTTAATAATGTATGCAATAAAATATTGCACTAATATATTGACAAATACAGGAATAAAGTATTAATGTGATTATGGTTCATCAGTGAAACAGCCATTGTCTTTCAAACAGTTTAAAAAACTACCCCCCACCAAAAATCAACAACTGCAGCACGACCCTTTAAAAAAAGCAAACAAAACCAAACAAAACAGAATTTAAATTAAGAATCCACAAAATGATTCTTCTGTGACAGATCTTATACACATACATACTAAGGAAGCAATAATTTATTCTTTAGTTAAACCGAGGTAAAAGAAATGAAAATTTACTGTGTGATGTTTTAATCAGTATGAGATTTTAAGTGTAGTTCTTTTGTATTTATTTTCATAATTTGTGGGAAATAGGTAAGTGCTATTGTCACCACTTTTGTGATGGTCTGAAATATAGGAGAGGAAGAGTCCAATCCATAAATGAGAGCCATTTAATAATGGCAATGCCCAGCTCTTTGCTTCAATCCCTGAAGGCAGCCAGACACCTGACCCAGACATAGGCTCTGGAGATCACATATGGGGAAAAATGAGACACCTAAAACTGCAATTCATAAAAGCCAATATTTAGAAATCTCTTCAAAGTCTTCTCACAAACAGATCTGACTCTGGGGTACATGAGCACCCCCTGCCCCCTCCCCCAGCTACAATCCTCTCCCATAACTAACTAAGACAGGTCAGTTCTTTCTCATATCAACAAGGAAAGGTTCACAAGGTTAAAGCACTCATACAGTCTTGGTCTGGTCATGATTGAAGTCCCCCTTTACTACACACATCTAAGAAACCATGCATATAAGGAATCCTACTTAATGGATGGAACATAAAGGGTAAGGCAGATAATTGAGTGAGAACCACTTTCAATCATTTTAGCTATTATTTTCATATGAGCTCCACAGCACAAGATCTTTTCAGCAACTAGTTCATATGCCCTAGATCTTGAGGTATTGAAATGTTATAGGAGGATAAGCCTCCTTTATCCCAAAGCAATGTTTCTTTAGTCTTATTTCCTACTAATGACTGAAAACAGCCTGCCTGTTGTTTCATATTGGTGAATCAGATGGAAACTAGTGTCACAATTGCCCTTATATGTGTCTTCTGGGGTGCATAGCATGCTAACACTCATATCATTGCTAAGTACTTCCAATAGAGAAGACCAATTTTCAACCCATTTTTAATTCATATATAGAAAAAGATTGCATCACACAATACTTAGTGAAAATAGAGCTTCATTCATCTCTCCTAAAAGAATTTATATTAGTGTTGCTGAAATTTCAGTGTCTGCTCAAGCGGTAGAAAAGTTGAATATAGCTGAAAACTCCTCTCTTATTTTTTTGTAAAAGAGATTCAGATAAGGTTGTTACAGGCTTTCACATATGTTTGGAAATAATGCTTTGCATCTGATTGTTGTATTTTCCAGATTTAATAACTTGATGCTTTCCTGGGTAAACAAAGAATCTTCCCTTTCATATATGCTACTTAGAGCAGTGCACTACCTGTAAAAATAATAAATAATAATAAATAATAAATAAAAAAGTATAAAAATAAATAATAAATAAAAAAATAAAAGGTGGCTAGAGTGAAAACTGTATTTGCTATGCCTTTTATGACCTCTTTTCCAGGCCAAATTCCTGTTGAACATGAAACAGCAGTCTGATGTACTCAGTTGTAACATGGGATCGTGTCAAAAGCCTTGCAGAAGTCCAGGTAGATGGCATTGGTCAGTCTTCCCCTGTCAGATAATGCAGTTATTGCATTTTAGAAGGCCACCAGATTACATCACAGAAGGCCCCAGGACTTAGCCATGACTTTTCAAATGTGATGGAGAGAGGCATGGCAACTACATCAGCCAATTCCCTCAGGACCCTGGCATGCATGGCATCAGGCTCCATAGACTTGTGTATGTTCTGTTTGATCAGGTGTTTTTGGACCTGCTTTTCACTTACAGTGGGAGACACTTTGCTACCTCATGCCTCACCTAGAGGATTAGGGACGCAGGAGATGTGGGAAGCCTAACTGGCAGTGAAGACCGAGACAGAGAAGTTGTTGAGTACCTCAGCTTTCTCCATGTCTGTTGTTACCAGTTCTCCCTTCTCATTTAGTAGAGGGGTACACTCTCCTTGGACTTTTTTTTTTAATATTTATTTATTTATTTATTTATTTTTCCTGACCATTATACCTACAGAATCCCTTACATCTCAAGCCAAGCTCAGTTCCATCTCTGCCTTGGCTTTCCTGATCCCCTCCCTACACATTCAGACAGCATCCCTGTACTCTTGGGATGTTCCTGTTTCCACTGACAGTGCATTTCCTTCTTACTCCTCAGTTTGAAGAGCAGCTCAGCCATGCCAGTTCCCTGCCTTCCCTCATTGATTTCTTTCTCATGGGAACAGAGAACATATATTGTCATGGTTTTGGGCTGGAATAATTTTCTTCACCGAGGCATATATGATGCTGTGTTTTGGATTTTCAATGAAAATAGTGGTGATACCACATCAGTATTTCAGTTGTTGCAGAGCAGTGATTACACAGAACCAATGCTTTTTCAGCTTCTCATACTGCCTGCTAGTGAAGAGGCTGGGGTTGCACAAAATTTAGGAGGGGGTACAGAAAGGACACCTGACCCGGACTGACCAAAGGGATTGGCTATCATAACATACGATGTCATGCTCAGCATAAAGCATAAGGGAGAAGGAAGTGGGGGTTGTTCAGAGTGATGGCATTTGTCTTCACAAGGAACTGTTATGCATGACGAGCTCTGCTTTCCTGGAAGTAGCTGAACAGCAGGAAGTGGCCTGCTGATGGGAAGTAGTGAATGAATTCCCTGATTTGCTTTGCTTGCATCTGCAGCTTTTGCTTACCTATTGAACAGTCCTTATCACAGCCTGTGACTTCTCACACTTTCACCTTTCCAATTCTCTTTCCCATCTTACCTGGGGAGAAGGAGCAAGCAGCTGTGTGGTGCTTAGCTGTCTGCCAGGTTTAAACTACAAGAGACATTTTACACACTGACAATTAATTGTGTGAATTCCTGTATAGGTTTAAGGGTAGTGGAAAGCAAAGATTAATATTAGTGGAAGTCTCTTTCCACTCCTTACTTTAGAGCCACTATAACCCTGCTACTCCAGAAAGTAGACTTTACCTGGTATTTACAGCAGAGAGTTCCTTTCATATGTAGAGAGAACTATTTTTAAGGCACAGAAAATAATAAATAAATATGAGTGAAACAAATGAAAGAAACAAACTAGACCAAATTAATATTGATGGCATTGAAATCTACAGTTGTTTTTGTGATTCAAAGAAGGAAAAGCATGTGTGATACTAGAGCTTTAGCCAAAATAGTAGGAACTGGAAATGTCTGAAATGTCTTCCATGTTGCTTGCTTGCATAATGCAAGAGTTTTATTTTGCTTCTGTCTTTCACTGGAATTCTCAGAGTGAAGGAGGCAGGTTCATAAAACATGACATTTTCTAACTCTGCCTCCTACAGAAACCAGCTGTCGATGAATACCAGCAGCCATCGAGCTGAATGTCTTTAGCGGTTCCTGCTGTTGTGTGGGCAGCACTCATGCATGTCACATAGAGATGGATTTGTATGTTATTGCATTTTCAGGTTAGGCATGAAGATCTGTCAGTCCCTCTGCTCTGTTGTGGCCATGAGTTTGGAATTACGCCACTCATTTCCAAACTAACCAGAAGCCTCAATGGCTACTCAAAGACCTTCCGTCATATTTTCCTAGTCTATGTTCTCACTGTCTTCTGCAACTGAAAAACAACTAGCATAAAAATTCAAACTGCAAGAATAGCTATGCATAACAGAAAATGCATGTCAGCAAAGAGAATTAGAATATTGTTTTGAGAGTGTAAAACCAGAATATTTTTCCTTTTCCTTTTCCTTTTCCTTTTCCTTTTCCTTTTCCTTTTTCTTTCCTTCTAGTCATCTGCATTTCTCCACCCCCCCAAAGAAAAAGAGAAAAGAAAAAAAGCACCTCTACCTCAGATTTAAAGGTTGTTCTCAAGACAAATTTACAAAATGATGAGGACCATATTGGCTCATGTCCTTGCAGAAATAATCTTTATGTATTCCAAGTATGATAAAAAATATTGGCTATATTTGTTCCATTCAATCAGGTAAATATGTATATGTGCAGTTTCTTTAAAACATTTAATTATTTACTCAGGAGACCAGAACAGCTGTTCTTCCAGGTAAATAAATTTTGAGGCAGCTTTTTAAAATGTGTATTATGTTAGATCTATTTCCACTTAAATGCATTTTTTTTTATATTGCAAATTCTTTTAAAAGGCAAAATCTATTACCTTCGGAGCCATTCTCTTCTATCATGTAAACACAGATTTGGTGGTCATGCTTTGCATACTAAAACTGTGCAGGTTGACAGCAGGCTCAAAATGAAAAAGCAGTGTGTCCTGGCAGCCAAGAGGGCAAACTGCATTTCTGGGTGCATAAAACACAGCACAGCCAGACAGAGGTGATTCTTCTGCTAACTTCAGCACTGGTGCAGCCTCACCTTAAATACTGTATGCAGTTCTGGGCTCCCCAATATTAAAAGTATGTTAAAGTCCTCGAAAGCATCCAGAGGAGGGCAACAAAGCTGATAAAGTGCTGGAAGGCATGTTCTATGAGGAGAGGCTGAAGACACTTGAGCTGTATAGTTTGGAGAAAAGAAGATCCAGAGGTGACCTCATCACTCTCTGCAACTTCCAGAGGAAAGGACATGGAGAGGGTGATGCTGGTCTCTTTTTCCTGGTAACTGATGTCAGGACACAGGGCAGGCTCAGACTGGACATTAGGAAAAAAATATTTACTATGAGGGTGATCAAACACTGGAACAGATTTCCTAGCATGATGTCCCATGTCTGTCAGAATTTAAGAGGCATTTGAAAAATGCCCTCATTAACATGTTTTAACTTTTGGTTAGCCCTGAACTGCTCAGGCAGATGGACTTGATCTTTGTAAGTCCTTTCCAATGGAACTATTCTAAAACAAACTCTGACATATTTTAGCATAAGGATACAGGTAAGTCACAAATGACAACAAGAGTGCTTTGATAATTAACCTTTGGAAGAAGCCCGGAAAGTTCTTTAATTTCAAACCCAGATAGCAAAAGACTCAGAAAAATGATTCTCACAACCTTTCCAAGGGTTCTGGGTTAAACTGGATTAGAAATACTTTATAGATAGCTCACAAAGATGGTATAACTCCAGTGATGATGGTATCTGACATTTATGTTTTGATTGATGTAAGCATGTGTTTCACTGTGAGCACGTAGGTGGATGTCAACAGATATACAAATAAATTAAGATTGCTGAACTCTATAGATAACCATTTTTTAAAAACTATTTTTCTACTCCCAAATGTTAATCCACATTTTTGAATCTCACACAGAAGGTTCTATCTGATGTCTGAACAATGTTTGAGACATTCCTCCTTCTATTTGAAGTGCCTTGCACATCCATCTGAACAACTTTAGTAATAACTCAGCATCATGTCTTTTACTATTCTCCCTCCACTTTTTCTTTTTTTTTTTTTTTTTTTTTTTTTTTCCTCCTGGAGTACTATGAGAAGTTAAATGATCCAACAACTTTGTCTTTTGTCATCTGGGAATGCAGCAAATTTTATTTGGTGGAATCAAGGCATTGGAAAGATACTATAAGTGAAACACCAGGATAAATTGGTACTCCCCAAATATGTTATGTTCAAGTTGGGTTTCCCAAACCATCAGTCTTTCCTCAAATAACAGGTATCTGATCAACAAATCATTGCTCATCTTCAGTGGGTGCAATTTAAAACTTTTTACCTTTTCACCAACATTCCACTAAACTCTTTAATGTAACACTTCTTTCTACTGTATTTAGAACATTCAAATTGAAGGGGATTCATTGATTTTTATATATAAATGAAATTACACTTCTGCCACTTGCCTGAAGATCAACATTTCTTTGGTGACATTCATCCTTTAAGAATATTTTAATAGTTTGATCATGTGCTGCGATTCAACATGGGTTACAGCTATGTAAACCATCCCATTAGTTATTCTGTATCACAAAATTGGCCTTTTATCCAGACTCCCACCTCTGACATTAGCCCGTAACTGATGCCTCAGCCAAAAAAGATATCCATAACTGCTTATTATATAACTTTTTTTTTTTTTTCCTTTAAGTGTATTTCTTCCTAATCTCATTTGATAGTGATTCATTATTGTGGTGATTTCAAACAAAAAGCAAACTAAAAACATCTCTCTCCTCCCCATCCACCCTCTTCTATGTCCTCCCCTCAGGTGGTGCAGGGGAACAGGGAATGGGGGCTGCAGTCCCTCTGTAACTGTGTTGATCCTCTGTGGTCACTCTCTTACCCTGCTCCATGTGGGGTCCCTCCCATGGGATGCCGTCCTTCTTAAACTAATCCTGTGGGGGTTGCCCACAGGCATCAGCTCTTTAAGCACTGCTCCCACATAGGTCCATACCATGGGGTCCATCCCCCAGGAGCAAACTGCTCCAGCACAGGTCCCCCACGGGCGGCAGCTCCCCCCAGACCCCCTGCTTCTGCGTGGGCTCCTCTCCACGGGCTGCAGCTCCTGCCCAGGGCCTGCTCCTGCGGGGGCTCTCCATGGGCCACAGCCTCCTCCAGGCCACATCCACCTGCTCCACTGGGGGCTCCTCCACAGGCTGCAGTGTAGAGATCTGCACCATGTGGGACCCACGGGCTGCAGGGGGACAGCCTGCTCCACAGGCCGCAGGGAAACTGCTGCTGTGTGCCTGGAGCAACTCCCGCCCTCCTGCTGCACTGACCTTGGGGTCCACAGGGCTGGTTGTCACTTGTCTCTCCCAGTTGCTGTTGCACAGCCTTTTCTCCCTCTTTTTCTTCAGTCTGCGCTCCCAGCGCTGGCTTGGCTCTGGGCAGCAGTGGGTCCCTTTTGGAGCTGGCTGAAGCTGGCTCTCTGCCCACAGAGGCCACCCCTGCATTCTTCCTGCTATCCAAGCCTTGCCACATAAACCCAATACAGCTACGCACTGAAGCATCATAGTTTATGTATCAGATTGGCAAATATATTCAGCTGTCTGAGCTTATTTCAACTGAAGTTTTATCATCAAAGTAAATGTTACATGTGTAATACCTGTTGTGGGTTCTCTGTTCCCACCACCTTCTTTCAGCATTTAACTTTGCCTTGTCCTTTTGTATATACAACACCTAAAGTCTCTGTTAGTTGAGATTTGATAAATCTTGTATCAGTGATATAAGAAACTGCTACTTCTAGGTGTCTTTCCCTTTCCTAGACCTATAGCAAAGCTGGCAAAAGACATGTGATTAGACTTCAGCTGCTCCATCATGAAGATCAGCAGCTTTATTTAAATGAATAGCAAAACCTTCAGTCTGGAACAGCTCAGGGAAGAGTATATTTTTCTTTCACTGACTGTGCTTTGGGGTAGTGTGAATTGCAGAATAGGGGCAAGGTGAACTTCCAAGCAGGGTAGACCTGTGAATGCAGATTTGCCAGAGATCATTTGTCAGCATCCTAAGTCTTTCCTGAAGTTTTGCTTCCCAAGATATCTTGAGGCAATGAGCTCGTCAGAAGAGGTAGTGTTAGTTTTAAAATACATGTAAGCATATATGTAGAATTATGCATATATATATATATATATATTTATTTTTTTTTTCTTCATGATTGTTTCCTGGTTATAGATACAGAAATCATAACAATGCATTTTAAATATTATCTTTATCTCTAAAGAGTGGATTGTAAAGTACACTGTTTACTTTGTAAGAAGAAGAGCAAGAATTTATGGACTTGAATGAATCTAAAAATAAGAACTGAATAAATTGAATATTGTTTTTGTGTTGTTCTTTTAGGGAATGAATATATTCTGTTCAATAGTCATTTTAAATATTCATGGTGTGTTGTTCCATATTTCTAAAGTGATTAAAAATGTCTGCCATAAATTCTGTTATTTCTCTCCTTTAAAATGTTTATGATTTTACAATAAGTCAGTCAGGAGTGTTAAGATAGTCTTTTAATTTGGTAAGAATTGCTTTTGTAGAAACTGACTTTTATTTATTTATTTATTTAGCTTACAAAAGAATTCAAGATTAGATGCAAGCACAGGTTAAAAATGATTTTAAGTTCAGCTGTGGAAAGCCTGAATGATTCATATAGTTTCAATTCTTCCTCTGAATTTGTCCTTTGCTTTCATTTGTTCTTATTTACATATAGCCTAGTTTCAGAGCAGAGACCTTTTAAACACATCAATAGGTCAATAAATCTATGCTTTTAATAGGGATGTACTTTTGTACACTCTTTATTTTGGAGTGTTCCATTATACACTGTCCTGCTTGACTATACACTGCTGAACATGAAATGTTTACATCTAATTGATTGGCTCTTTCAACACATTTGATCATCAGAAAGTGCAAAAAGGATGTTTTCAAAGTTTATAAAGGCATATGTTGACCTTTCTTTGTGAATATAAAAATCTAATTCTATTGCTATTATCCCCTCTGCAGAACGGAAGCCATGCAATGGCTGGGAACATATAAACGCTCACTGCAGAACAGAGAAATAACATTTCCAAGGACACATGTCTTAAGGACATACTTCTATAATGGATGGGGACATTCTTTCTCCTTTCTCATGCCTTCTTCTTTCTGCCTTTGCCAACGATACAGAGAACTGCAAACGCTGTCCAGAGATTCACATCTAATGACATCAGCCTCTGCTTGAACACAGTACAATGGTTTGAACATAGACATACCACTCTCAGAACAGAGTCTGAGGCATATTACCTGTAAACATGCCCCACTTTGCATCCTGCCTTATTGCTTCTATACAGCTATCTCACAAATGCCTATCACAGCTACCTGTCAACTACCTTACAAATCATTCCTATAATTGTTTGAACTTCCCTATACTAAAGGGAATATCCATTAGGGTGTAACTTGAGATTGATGGCAGAAACCTCTCCAAGATACAAGAAAAAATATCTAAATAATATAATCATGAGTTGGAAGGAACCCAAAAGAATCATGGAGTCCAACTCCTGGGTCTGCACAGGGGCAACCAAAAATCAGACCACATGAGAGCATTGTACAAATGCTTCTTGAATTCCAAGGCTTGGTGCCATGACCACTTTCCTGGGGAACCTGTTCCAGCACCCAGCTACCCTCCTGGTGAAGAACCTTTTCTTGGTATCCAATACGAACCTCCCCTGTAGCAGCTCTATGCTGTTCCCTGGGGTCCTGTCTCTGTGCCCAGAGTGCAGACCTTAGTGCCTGCCTTTCCACTCCCCGCATGAAGAAGCTGCAGGCTGCCATGAGGCCCCCCTTTAGCCTCCTCTGCTCTGGGCTGAACAAACCAAGGGATCTCAGCTGCTGCTCACACATCTTCCCCTCTTCACCATTTTTGCAGCCTCCTTTTGTAATAGTTCTATGTCCTTATGTTCTGGCTCCCAGAACGGCATGCAGATTTACGGTGAGGCCATACAAGCACAGAGCAGAGCAGGACAATCCCTTCCCTTGACCAGCTATCAATGTTGTGAATAATGCATCCCCCATGTGGTTCGCCAGGGCATGCTGCAGACTTCTATTCAACTTGCCGTTGACCAAAACCCCCTGAATCCTCTCTTTATGTCTGCTGTCCTCTGTCAGAGGAGCACACGGGCATGGGAAGAGACAACTTTACAGAGTTCCCTGTCTTTTCCTTCAGAGTTGAAAGAATAGCAGGTTTAGGAAACAGAATGGAGGGCTGGGTATCATTATTATGTTGCTCTTCATCCCATCTTGTAGTTAAAAGTGAATTTACAGTAACTGTTTGTTCTCTAGATACCCAGTACCCTGAGCTGGTGGAAGGGGATGGGGAGCAGGATGTGACCCTTACTATCCATGAGGAAATGGTTGGTGACCTACTACAGCACTTAGATGTATGCAAGCCAATGAGGCCAGATGGGATCCACCGAGGCTACTGAGAGAACTGATGGAAGAGCTGGTCAAGCCACTTTCCATCATTTATCAGCATTCCTGGCTATCGGGGAAGGTCCCAGTTGACTGGTGGCTAGCAAATGTAATGCCCATCTACAAGAAGGGCCGGAGGGCAGACCCAGGAAACTATAGGCCTGTCAGTTTGACCTCAGTGCCAGGGAAGCTCATGAAGCAGATTATCTTGAGCGTCATCATGCGGCACTTGAAGGGCAGCCAGGTGATCAGGCCCAGTCAGCACGGGTTTATGAAAGGCAGGTCCTGCTTGATGAACCTGATCTCCTTCTATGACAAAGTGACATGCTTGGTGGATGAGGGAAAGGTTGTGGATGTGGTCTACCTTGACTTCAGTAAGGCTTTTGACACCATTTCTCAGAGCATTCACCTTGAGAAATTGGCTGCTCTTGGCTTGGTCTGGCGTATGCTTCATGGGGCTAGAAACTGGCTGGTTAGCCATGACAAAGAGTCGTGGTGAATGGAGTTAAATCCAGTTAGAGGCTAATGGAGTCTCCCGGGGCTCAGTACTGAGGCCAGCTCTCTAATATCTTTCTTGATGATCTGGATGAGGGGATCGAGTGCACCCTCAGTAAGTTTGCAGATGGCACCAAGTTAGGCGCGTGTGTCGATCTGCTTGAGGCTAGGAAGGCTCTGCAGGAGGATCTGGATAGGCTGCACCGATGGGCTGAGGTCAACTGCATGAAGTTCAACAAGGCCAAGTGCTGGGTCCTGCACCTGGGGCGCAATAACCCCAAGCAGAGCTACAGGCTGGGAGATGAGTGGTTGGAGAGCTGCCAGGCGGAGAAGGACCTGGGAGTGATGGTTGATAGTCGGCTGAATATGAGCCAGCAGTGTGCTCAGGTGGCCAAGAAGGCCAACGGCATCCTGGCTTGCATAAGAAGCAGTGTGGCCAGCAGGTCTAGGGAAGTGATTGTCCCCCTTTACTCAGCTCTGGTGAGGCCTCACCTCTAGTACTGTGTTCAGTTTTGGGTCCTGCGCTACAAGAAGGACATGGAGGTGCTCGAGCGAGTCCAGAGAAGGGCAACAAAGCTGGCGAGGGGTCTGGAGAACAAGTCTTACAAGGAGCAGCTGGGGGAGGTGGGATTATTCAGTCTGACAAAGAGAAGGCTCAGGGGCGACCTTATTGCTCTCTATAGGTACATTAAAGGAGGCTGTAGCTAGGTGGGGATTGGTCTATTCTCCCACATGCCTGGTGACAGGACGAGGAGGAATGGGCTAAAGTTGTGCCAGGGGAGGTTTAGGTTGGATATTAGGAAGAACTTCTTTACTGGAAGGGTTGTTAGGCATTGGAACAGGCTGCCCAGGGAAGTGGTTGAGTCAGCATCCCTGGAAGTCTTTAAAAGACATTTAGATGTTGAACTTAGCGATATGGTTTAGTGGAAGACTTGTTAGTGTTAGGTCAGAGGTTGGACTCAGTGATCCTGGAGGTGTCTTTCAACCTAGATGATTCTGTGATTCTTTGATTCTGTGACTTCCCTTCTATCTCCCATTTCCTGATGAGACTATGACCATGCAACAGTACAGACAGTTCCACCCATGGACATAGTGTCCTTGCCTGTGTTTAAGTCAATGGTCCATTTAGGGTATGTGTCTATAGATTTCCATACCACAGTTGGTCTGTACCCTTAATGACAACAGTAGTTAATGCAAAGAGTATTGAAAAGAGCTCCCTGGCACTCTTGTGCTTCAATGTGCTCACTCCATGCATCCAGTCAAGAAGTTTCTGATTTTTTTTTTTTTTTCCAAGGGAAGGCATGTAGCTAAAATCCCTCACTATTAAGAAACATCAAATGAAAACATAACCCTATGATAAGTGTGTTTGATTTCCCAAAAGCTTTTATAAGGGCAAATAATAGTCATCTTTAACACTTGTTTAACACCTAGATAGGGAAATCAGTGTTAGAAACATTTCAATTGAAGCAATCAAACCAACATAATCATATTCCATAGTTTGAAGCTGTACAAGCACCAGTCCTTTTCTGATTAGAAACAAAGCCAAACCAACAAACAATTCTGCCTTCCAAAGTTTGGGACAATAATTTTTCCTTTTTGCTTTCTGCATTGCAGAATCTCTTACCTAGGCTGCCTTTCTATTTCTTCTTATTATTTTCAATTTTCAGACTGCTTGTACTATTAAAAGCTGGAGAATTAAAAGGTGAGCTGTGTTGTGCTGTTGCACAGTAGAACTTCAGCAGGTCAAAGGAGTTCTGGCATCTTTCATTTTATCATTGTCCAATTTCTCTGACAAGTGTTATATATTGTGTATTCTGGTATAGTGTTGCTCAGTCAATCTATTCTCCTGGGTTTATTTTTACATCAGATCATCATCAAGTGGGCTCCACTGTACAAACACTAGTCTCAAAAGTGGCTATTGTAATTCAGCATACAGTGATGAATACAATTACCTTTAGGCTCATTTAAAAAAGATGAAAAACAACAACGACAACAACAAAACAAAAATGCATGTAAACAAAGAAAATCTTTGTAGAAAGGGCAAATGGGTAAAGGGATGGTTATTAAAAAATAAAGAAAAGAAAAACAACAATAACAACAAACATATTGACCCAAGTTTCAGAAATGGTAAAAGTATGCAAGAGACAGGGTAGCTCAGATTTACATATATACTAAAGCAGAGAAAGTAAGTTACTGCAAATTGCTAGGTCTAATACAGAACTAATAGGTAATACTGAAATCATTAGCTGATGCTTTTGAAGGAATTAAATAAGATGGGGCTGATATGCTTTTAATTGACTGGATCTTTATTTTGGAGCAAATGAGGTTTTAAAAAGACATTCTCAATAAGCAATACATTGGGTATTTCCTTAGACCAATTAATAGACTACCTAATACTACAATTGTGCGGAAATGTCAATACCACCATTTCACAGATGAGGAATAGAGATGGGGCATACGAGTTATCCACTCAAGGTTGCAGGAAAGTGTAAATCAGCACTCAGAAATCACATGCTTTCTCCTCTCTTAGGTAAGGTCAAACAGGATGGAACTACACTTCATTATTTATCTTATTAAAGAGGAAGGTTCAAAATACAAAATGAACTCTGAGACATGGACAATTCTTTTTCTACATATGCAGAAATCTAGGCAGTAATCTGGGAATAACACTGTCCATAGCAACACACAGCCCAGAGGACAGAGCTTTTAAATTTTGCCTGTTGTCCTAAATACACTCTATCACCCATTTCAAATCTCAGACAAACTTACATGACACTGGGAGATGACTTTCTCTGGAGCATTTTTTGTTTCCAGATTATGGACAGAGAGCATCCTGTGAATTGAATTTGATGTAGAGGATCAGAATTCACATCCAACCTTAATGAAAATAAATAAATACCACAAAGGCCACCCACTCCTATTTCAATATATCTAATCACTCATAGTACCCTATGCTCCTGATTTCTTAAATACAATCCCTTTGTATTTAACAGAATTACTTGTGTGACTAAAGGGAACCTCCTGTAGAAAAAAAACAATGCTCTACTTTTGTCACAAGTTATTCTATTACAGAAATTTCATTATTTTTGTTAAAATTTACGGAGATTTCGAAGATCACAAAACTTGCCTTGTGGGATCAATCTTTCCTTCTATTTCACCACTAACAGCAGTATGATGTCAGCTCAAATGAATTAGTAAAGGCGTGCTCCTCTAATTGTTAGAAGAAATCTAGAGTAATATCTTTCCCATGACTGAAGCACTGCCATTCTCAAAATTCTAGAGCCCCAGATCCACCAGGAATTTAAGATTTTCCCTCAGAACTAGCTAATAGCTCGCCTAATTCAAAAGGTTTTGAATAACAGGCTTCATTGAAAACTTACCTTTTTAATAAACTCACATTCACTGGAAAAAGTCTGGTCTGCTCTATCCTGTTAGTCTTATCTCTGAATTTTCATTCAGAGCAGAAAACATGCATTCTGTTTTGCAGAAATCTTAGGCTAGAAGTAGGGGGTGTCTGCTCCTGTTGTTTTTATCTTTCCTCATTTTTACTGGTAAACTATCAAGCAGGATGTTCTCCCCTCCTGGTTTTAAACTGCTCAAACTGATTATATTAAAAAAATATATATAAAAAAAAATAAAATATAAAATGCAGATGTCTCTATCTTTTATAGGAAGAAAGTCATTAAATTTTGTAAATGTTAGAAAAAAGAAACTGTGAATGATATTCTGGAAAGTGACGGCATCGTAAAATATGCACAATCTGGTCAAGTTCCAATTAAAAAAAATGTGCGAGCATAAACAACCTTTAAAAATAGCAATGTAAAATTTACGAGTGCAGAGTGGATTTGGAAGTTGTAGTCACGCCCGAGCACAGTTTCCGTTCTCATCAACCTGATTTCTAATTCTGCATATATTTTCCACTTGCTGACATTTTCATATACAAGGAGACTTTCTGCAGTTGATGTGGAGAAGCATATAACCCTGTACAGCACAGAGAAGGGTTTCTTCATATTGGAAAACTATAGTGCGAATACTTCCTGTTCAATCTGCAAAATATTTCTTTCACTTGTACTTGTTGCTGCTAAATCTTCTAACTGCTTATAAGGTATATTTGACGGACCTTCAGATGGAGCTGAATTATTCATGTTTAAATGAAGAGAAGCTATTGGAGGTGTCTACTAAACCCAAGACTTTCTATCAACACATCCTTCTTGATTAACTGCTCCCTGAGATCATTTTTTGAGGCAAAGGCTAAGCCATTAGGGGTTGGTGAATATCCTCCCTAGTTGTCATGAAAAATCATAGTTACTTTAACTTAAACACTCAAAATAATAACTATAAATTTAATTGAACTTTGAACACCTAAATGCAGTGTTTTAATTCTTAAAATCTTTGTTCTACAGCTGTGTAGCCATAAAGTTCCTATAAGTATGCACATTTTTCACTTACAAACATTTAACTTTCTTTAGCACCTGAAGTTTTAATTCTGGGTGTTTGCGTGTGGTCAAGTGTTAACAATATTTCAATTACCATTTATCAATTTCTTCCTGCTTTGCTGAGGTATTCCAGAAAGCCTTTCCTATCTTAGTTTTTGAGGTTCCCAGAGCTATCAAAAATTTTAACTAGCCAGAGTAAAGCCACCACCTAAACTCATTCAGCATAATGTGGAGAGACTAATGCTGCTTTGTGTTATATTGGAAAAACAATCATTTAGCCAGAGTGAGGAAGTATTAATAACAATAATAATAAAAACATTGAATAAAAACATAAGAAAAACAAAACAAACAAACAAAAAATACTATGACAACATACCTCCCAGTGGCTAGAGCACTCATCCAAAATGGCAAAATCCCCATGCCCTGAATTGAAAGAAACATTTGAATTTTACATGAAGCAGTCACTGGAAAAACTGTTAGTGACTGAAGTGCAGATTTGAATCGACAATATGATTCAAATCTGCACTTCCTATATGAGTGTGGTATTCTATCTTTTTTTTTGTTGTTGTTGTTTGTTTGTTTGTTTTTTGTTTTCTCTCTCTCTCTCGTTCTAATGAATTATTAAAGAATGTTAGCAAAACTTTGTCTTCATGTGATATGCTGATTCTGCTCACTTTTCTCCTGAGCTGTTTTCAACATTTTTGCCTATTTCTCTCCAATTCTGTGAAGTACAGTAACTGCTGGACTGGTTTACCTCTTTCTAGTAATTGAAAGCGGAGGTTCACTTTAGGACATCTTTGGTCTGACAGTGCACACTGAAAGACAGTCTCTTATACTCAGTGGAAGGGCCAGAAGGATCCCTCTGCCTCTCCATGTATATCCCTCCTCTTTGGATTGTACAAGTACCAGAAACACTAGAAATTACTGAAACTGTAGGGAAAACCAAAACCAACCAAACAAAAACAACTACTTTCCTGCAAATATCTTGAGTTTGTATTTCTGTCTTCCACTCTTTCCTTGCAGTTAAGAGTTAAGCATATGATGGTGAACAATGAACAGATGTAAGAATCATTTGTTTGTTTCAACATGAATATTAATCCTAAGGAAGAGGCTGTTTTAATTTCCTGTACCTTTTAACTCCATTGATATTAGTTTAACATATTACCTTAGTGTCCTGATTTGACAATAACAGTCAAAAAACAAACAAACAAACAAAAACACCACCTTGTATTTTTAAATACGATGAATATCCAGAGAAGTAGCTGTTAGAAGTTTTGTAGTATGGTAAATAAATGAGAGGTATATAAATCAGAATTGGATTTGGGCTATAAATGGTCATTGATTCCTCCCCCCCCCCCCCCCCCCCCCCCAATGTCTCAGTTCCTCACCTCTGAAGAAACCTAAGCCAAAATATATTAATTCAATACATGTTTATGGACTGTTTGGGCTCACACAGATTTTAATGTTCTGGCATATCAGATATTAATTAGAAATATCAGCCTCTTCTCCTGTTAAATTGAGCTTCTACCCTCCTCACCTTGCCTATCCATAGCAGATAAGAAAGACAAAGACCAAAACAGAAATATTGACTGCTTAATGGAATATGTTCTTCAAAAGATGCAAGGTTACGTCTTTTCTGGTACATAGTTACCATCTTCACCCCTACTTGTTTTCCATTCTCATTCATTTTATTATCTAATATATCATTTATCTTTCTATCCACTTCTTCATTTAAAGGATAAAAAATCAGACAACATTTCTAATCGAAAGATCTCTGTTTATAACTAAATAAATGAAGATTCTCAAAGAAAGCCTGGTAGGAAACATTGCAGCTTTCAGTGGTGCAATGCTTTGCTGCTTCCTCACTTGATGAGAGAAATCACATTTTGAAGAATACGTTCCACGCAAGACATTTTTCTTCCTATCCTCTTCATTCGCACCACCTGCTTCAGGAAATATATATTTTCCACATACTTCTCAAATGAACTAATCTATTTTCACTATGTGTCTTTTTTGGCAAAATATCTATAGTTTTTTCTTTCATAAAGACAAATTCCTTTCTTTTGGTATTTTTCCCCTTCCTTTTTCTTTTTTATTAATAAAAAAATATGATCCCTTATTTCATCCTCAGCAGAAAAAAAAAAAAAAAAAGAAAGAAACAGAGAGAGAGAGAGAGAAAAACCAAGGAAAAAGTAAACTAAAAAAATAAACTAATACTGAAACCTTAAGAAATTAAAACTTTAAGGCAAGAACCCCAAGCTGGCAAAATTCCACTGAAAATCTGTCTGTGAATATTTAATTGCTAAATGTCTTTTGCAATGACATATCTACAGATAGGAGCATGAATGAAAATCTGCAATTTTTCTATCATATGGACTGAAGCTGCCAATTCTACGTTGGGTAAGAAAGAAAAATTATTCCATTCAGCTTTTATTGAAGGTACTTACGTACAGCTAGATCTGTGGCAGACCCAGTTTCTCAAACAAGACTCAGTTCTTATAAATGTAAAAGTGATTTTGCAACAAAACTCATATTATAACTTCTCTATTACTGTGTGGATTTAGCTATCTATCTATCTACTTGTTCTTTTGTTTTGTTTTGTTTTGTTTTGTTTTGTTTTGTTTTTCTCCTAGGAAAAGTTTTGTTGTTATTGTTGTTGTTTGTTTGTTTGTTTGTTTCCCTAGGGATTCATCCCAGGTGAAGAACCTGTAGCATTCAAAGCAGATTTTAGCCTTTATATATATATATATATATATATATATATATATATTTATATATATATAAATATACATCTTAATATATATACACATCTTAATATATATATACATATAAAATTATAATTATCATTTTTTCCTTCATTCTAGATGGCTTTTGATCTTTGTTTTGCTGATTCTTTGTCATACATGACAGAAAGGACCCTTAGTTCCTTTCTGATTCTCAGCTCTTCCATACACTTTGTGTTTCATCTGAAAATAAATATAAATATAAAGCATCTCTATTAGGTCAATAGTAAAAAGATATATCTATGAGGTCTTTTTTTTTTTTTTTTTTTTTTTTTTTTTCTTCAGGGTGTTTTGGAGATTTATGTATTTATTTTACTTTAGTTGTACTTTCTAACCCTGTTCTGAAACAGAAAACCAAGGCCCAGTTATTTCAGCTCACTAACCTCTATAGTTCTCCCAATGCATGGAGAGAGCCTCCCACTTGCTCTAGTTTCTGTTCTCTGATAGAATAAGTACTTCTCTGTGAATGTTTCAAAAACCCCAAGACACAAGACATCTGTATAATGTCCTCTGATATTTTATTTGTTGGCTTATTTTTAATTTGTGGATGTTTTATGCTTATTTTCCAAGACTGATCCTTCATGTATTCAGTGTCAACATGGAGAAAACACAAATGCGGAATTCACAGTGGTGAAAATTCATATATGAAGGACAAAAAGGCATAAGCTTTTCATAATTCAAGGAGAAATTGCATGCCATAATTACATTAAGCACATCATCTGACATTAAAATGTCACATATATTAGGAGAGAATCCGAAGAGAGAACTTCCATTAAGTGCTGGACTCATGATTTTGTCTTTCAAGGACTAAATTGCCATATAGTTGCGATTGTCATGCACCATTTCTTTAGTGTCCAAATTTGTACTGGCACCAGAATTTGATCTTGTCCATTTTAAGAAGTGAAGTCTAAGACTTCATCTCACTAAAATGAATTTCTTCTACCTTTAACTTCAAGACCTTATTTTTTTTTTCCACTTTTCATTTGCTTTCTTTGTCTTTAGGTTAGCAACTGCAGTAAGATACAGATTGCAAATGCTCCTAGATTTTCTCTCTATATATTTTGTTCACATAAGATACTTTTGTTAAAATAGAAGCAGGACAGAGCAGCAATAGCTTTAGAAGGCGAAAAAGCACAAATGTGTAGGGAATGGCCAATTGTTACAAGTAGGGATCTGTAATTCTGTACATTTAAGTCTCTTTTGGAACAGACACTTGCAATAGTTAATGTCTGAGCTGAATCTGGTTTAATAGTTTGCAGACACCTTTCAGACAGCATCTGTCTTCCTCTGCAGGATGCCAGTAAAATAGGTAGACAGTCGCACTTCTAAAGCAATGGGAATACTTCAGGATTTTTACTGTTGCTTTCAGAAAGTTGAGTCTTCTGATGCTGGAATTGCCCTGGTACAAATGGGTATGGAAAAACTATGGGTTTATCTGCCACTGGATTTAATACTATTGGTTTTGACAATTGGTCATCATTAATGTCTGAAAGATTTTACAGAAGCATACTCAGCCTAAAGACACAACAAGGGTATACAGAGATGCTAGTGTTTTTCTCATTTGGCAATTAGTACCTCTAACACTTGTTTTTTAAGGTGCTGGAGTTTGTCTGGATTGTGAATAGAAATGTATATCTATATTTGCCACACTTTTTTTTTTTTTTTTTTTCCTCTCAGTGTTTCACATGTTAATGATGATTCTGTACTACAGGTCTGTAAGGACTACAGTCAGGAGTATATACACTTGGAGGTCAAAATTTCAGTACTGTATTAAATGGATGTTGAAAGCAGGGAGCATTCCGCTTCCAATAACTGCCAAAAATCCAGTGACGTACAAAAGTGAAGAATTACTGAAGCCTGAATGAGCATTCTCAATATACCCTGTAAGGATCATGTATGGACAGTTTTGTTCCTTTTGAACACAAGTCTCTGTGAAAACATACTAAAATCCTTGAAAACCCTTTTCCTGCCTTCAGAACTCCTCAGATATTTAAGAATGTTTTTTGAATATTATTAATGATGCAAATGGACTTATCATGCACTCTCTAAGCTACATAAAGGGGACAAATATTCTGCAGTAGGTCTCTGATTGAACAGAAGAACCAAATTGCTGCTTGAAGAGATTACTTTTATGAGGAATGACTCATATATGGAGGAAGACTACAGTATCATAAAGAGATACCTGATCTAGCCCTGCACATGATGGTACAGGTCTAGATCTACCACACATTTCTTTATGGAAATACTAACCTTACTATCAAGAACAATACCACTTCACCATGTGAGTCAATAAATAGTCTGGGCTGGAGAATGGGTCAACATAGTCCTACAAGTTACACCACAATTTCCATTAAAGGTTCTTTAACTTAGCTAGGTATTCAACCCTCGATGTCTGCAGTTTATTTCAAAGAATTAGATATTTCAGGACAGAAAACACACATATTTAGGGTTTAAATGAACAAACAAAACAAACAAACAGAAAACAAAACAAAACAAATAAACAACAACAACAATAAAACAAACAAAATAAAACAAAGATAGCAAGGATAATTAATATAAGGAGACGAAAGCTTTCTTTCTTGCACTTAAGAGCAATGGGAATATCCATTATGGATTATTCAGCATCTCTAAATATGAGAAACATCAGAAGGATGCACTGAGAACTATGTAGTACTAGGAAACTGTTAGGCATTTTGTCTTTTTATGTAATTATAATATAAGTCAGATAAAGCACATTTCATTTACTTCTATATGCTAATCCCTTTGTTCCGTATCCCACTTCCCACTGATCTTCTCTGTTCCAAAATCTGGTGTCAAATGTTGCCAAAAAAGAAAAGGGAAATGTACTCTGAATCATTAATAGGGAGATGAGGTCATGAGCACAACTCTGCTGGGCAAGGAGCAGTAACGTGGGCTATTATGCCCATGTTCAGCCATGTTCTTCCATAGCAGGAAGGATCATGCTATTTCATGCTGACACAGTGTAGGACAAAATTTGGCAATGATGTTGCTCTTAGGAAGACCAAGGCTGGGAGAGTCTTGGATCAAACCCAACAAAGCAGATGAAGACTTGTGCTCAACAGTTGTGTTCAGTTATAAACAGACATAAATGGCTTTAAAAAAAATCAACTGTCCTTACCGGTTAGAAAAAAGAAAAGGTGCCAGTAAAGCTTGTAGACTAGTATTCATGAAGGAAGAAAACATAGAAAAGGTCAAAAACATAGAAAAAATAAAGCAACTGGTGTTAATTTCATGAAATATGTACTGGGTATTATTATCTTGTTGGGGTTCAGCTGATAACAGTGTGGATACTCGTACTGCGTAAGAAATTCCAAGTTCACCATGTGTAACACTTAGACTCTTATTGTAGGTGAATGTTTCCTTCCTTGGACAGTCTGGTTGATGAAAATGGAAATAAGATCATAAAACTGAGGAGATGGGATTTGGATCTGGGATTCTCTGTGTCTTTTCTGTGAAAATGAAATCCGTGAACTCTCGTACAAGAGGCATATGCCCAAATATATTTTGTGGGGATTATAGGCAATACATAACCTTCATTATCCAATGGGAGTTCTACCAGATTTGAATGTGACGTGTTTCAGGTCCTTGTATGAATGGATCAATGCCTCTCTGAAAATTTTCGATTGTCACTTGCCATTGTTCATTTTTAGGGAGGAAATGGAAAGCTAGTTTTAAGTGAGTTTGGGAGTAAAAGAGAAAAATACAGATGCAAGGTCGTTAATCTGCCATGGATAACTTATGTGTCTCAGGGTCCATATTTTAAGTAAATGTTCATTGGATCATTAAACTTAGGCATTTACAGTATGCATCAAAAATAGAAACTCCGTTCAGGTGGAGAAGTCAAAGATTTGCAGGGCAGGCTGTAAAACAGCATCATTCCATTGATTGCCATAGAGATGCAGCAATTTACATCATCTGGTATATGGCCCACAAACTCAAAAACAAACAAACAAACAAACAAACAAAAAACACCACCACCACCAACAACAACAACAAAAAATAAGGAAAAGAAAGTCAAACTGTGAATATAGAAGAGCAAGAATCTGCCTAACTTCTTTTGACTTTGAGAAGGTTACAGACAAGGTTGACAGAGTCAATGCATACAGCATGATTTATCTGGAGTTTCAGAAAGCCCTCAATAAAGTTCCACATGACAGGCATCTGTTTAAGTTAAAAGCTACAGGGATCCAGGATAAGACATGGAAGTGAATAAAGAAATAGTTAAAAATCAGAACACAAAGGCTACCTGTGTGATGAGCTAGACTTCTTCCCCGACAAGGTTGATAACAGCTATGTTTCTGAAATAATTGTGTTAGTTCCTGTAGTTGCAGCAAACATCTAAAAATGTTTATTTCAAAAGGATTAAGGAAAACAAACAAACAAACAAAAACAGATGAAGAGGAAAGGGGGAGAAAAAAGGCGTTAGATAACCTGAACATTTACCTTTTGGATTTAAACTGCCCTTGAATTGTTGTTGTTTTACAGATTTTACAGCTTTGCAGCATTTTATCAGGAAGGGCAGTACAAAATGAACACTAGCAATGAAGTAGGAAGCCAGTTCTCCAGTAACAAGTGTTTAAATGCAGCCAAGGTACAATCAGCTCCAAGATGAGAGCTCGTTAGAGTGGGGGGGCAAAGGGGTGGGAATATAATCAGGCTGGATCAGTAGGGAAAGCAGACTCCCTTTTGATATTCTTTTGGAATTCATGCATATATAAAAAATGCAAATAAAATAGACACTTTATTTTCTGTAAATTAAAGGATCCCCTTCCCTCCTCCCCCCCCCCCCAAATTATCAAGCCATATTTTTTTGCATGTTCTTTTAAACAAATTAAAACAGCTTGAAAAGAAAAAGACTCAAATATACTGAATGCATAAAAGTGGGAGTTCTGCATAATCAGCTTCCAAGAGTTCTTAAATCTCTGTATATAAACTGTTTAAAAGTAAATTAAAATTATTCCTTAATGAAACACAAATCTGAAATCACTTGAATAACTAATCATTTTATGACCCATGCAGTGAATTTTTAATGCCTGCCTCTACCTGATTATTTTAGATATGTCTGTGTTGTAAATTAAAAGCTACATAAATCATTAATGTGTTGATACAGATCAGTGAGCTGAATACACTGTATCTGATTCCTCAGGACATACAGTGTCTGATTCACCTCACTCTTGTTTTATGTAGTCCAGATTTATTCCACATTTGGTCTCTGTTAACATCTTTGAAGAATCTGAATGGACTTTGTATATGTTTTACAGCTCTGAAGATCCCCAAACTTTATAAACCTGTTCCTTTTAGACCCAAGCTTTGCATAAAATCAACCACAGGTAAAGCATCTATTATTTCTACTTCAACTGCTGTGTACTTACAAAAAGCATTTTACCCTAGGTTCTCTAATAGCTTTGTGATCATTAATTAAGTCTTACAGTTTACAAAATCTTTTTAAGGGAGGTAACCATTTGGTTTTCTATCTACAGCCCGGTAAATAAGGACAGAGTCAATAACCACTTGAAATAGGAAGAGATTTGGGAATAGAACCCAAGTGTCCTGACTTTTAGTTGCTTACTTTAATGGTTAGAAAAATCTCCCATAAGGATAAAAAACAAACAAACAAACAAACAAACAAACAAAAAACAAACAAAAAAACTCATTTAAAAACTGCAAGATGAGTCTCTGAAGTGGAAAAAAAAAAAAAAAATAGAGAGAGAGGCCTGTAGACTATTTAAAACCCACAGACCATTGACTTTGGAATACGTTTTTATGTGGTAATTTGCTGAATGGAGGAAAAACAAGTCCAACAGAATAACACAGGAGCGGTAACAGGAATTTGCCCTATTTTATCTGGTCCCAAAATTTTCTTGCATTAACAAGCAATCAGATGTTCACTGTTGCCGCTGTGGAAATGCTATTGCTGTTGCTTTGTCTGAACTGCTGCAAAGATCAGTTGTCTTGAGAGGTAAAAGTATTGCTTCTGGAGCATATATGCTTGTCTTGCTATGTTGCTAGCTCTAATCTTTCCTTCTAACTTCTATAAATGAGCTTTGTTTCTTGATAAAAGTACTCCATTTGAGTACAGTTAAACAGTCACACTTAAACTGAAAATCTGATGTTATTCAGGTGAATTTATGCTTTTTATCAAGGTAGACTAAATTGTGCTAAATTAGAGCCTAATGCAATGGATGCTTGTGCTGGAATAGGACACATGATTGAACAGCCCCACTGATGTGCAGGAGAGCATTTACATGTAATCTTACTGCCAGATGAAGTTTTTACAAGATGAAACCCTTTGTCGTTGAAATACATTCTGATTTTACTACAAAATAAATGAAAATAAGTCATTTTACAATATGTGAAGATATGGCTCATGAACATTAACAGATGAAGTCATACAGAAAAGCACATTCACATCACCTTTTGGCCTTTTCTATAATGATAATTTAAACTTTAGGAGAGTATTTGTAGTACAGATGATACTTTAGACATTTTAAAAAGAATAACAGAATGAAAACTTCAATTGGGTCAAAATACATTTACTCTCACTTACACTTGTGGAAATCCAGTGGAGCCAATAAAGTTAATTTGGATTTTAAGAGAGTTATTGAGATGAATCTGTTCCATTATATTATCAATATGGAAGCCTACAAATTACCACTCTGAAAGGTAATGAAGAGCCTGTCAATACTCTTTCTTCATCCTTGTTTGATCTGTATTACTGGCATGCTGCTTTTTGCAGAATTTGATGTATGTGAATAGACCTCAGTGCCAGGGAAGCTCATGGAGCAGATCCTCCTGAGAGTCATCACGCAGCACTTGCAGGGCAAGCAGGCGATCAGGCCCAGTCAACATGGGTTTATGAAAGGCAGATCCTGCTTGACGAACCTGATCTCCTTCTATGACAAAGTGATGCGCTGGGTGGACGAGGGAAGGGCTGTGGATGTGGTCTACCTTGACTTCAGCAAGGCTTTTGACACCATCTCCCACAGCATTCTCCTCAAGAAACTGGCTGCTCTTGGCTTGGGCTGGCGCACGCTTCGTTGGGTTAGAAATTGGCTGGATAGCCGGGCCCAGAGAGTCGTGGTGAATGGAGTCAGGTCCAGTTGGAGGCCAGTCACTAGTGGCATCTCCCAGGGCTCGGTGCTGGGGCCGGTCCTCTTTAATATCTTCATCGATGATCTGGACGAGGGCATCGAGTGCAACCTCAGTAAGTTTGCAGATGACACCAAGTTAGGTGCGTGTGTCGATCTACTTGAGGGTAGGAAAGCTCTGCAGGAGGATCTGGATAGGCTGCACCGATGGGCTGAGGTCAACTGCATGAAGTTTAACAAGGCCAAGTGCTGGGTCCTGCACCTGGGGCGCAATAACCCCAAGCAGAGCTACAGGCTGGGAGAGGAATGGTTGGAAAGCTGCCTGACAGAGAAGGACCTGGGAGTATTGGTTGATAGTCAGCTGAATGTGAGCCAGCAGTGTGCTCAGGTGGCCAAGAAGGCCAACGGCATCCTGGCTTGTATCAGAAACAGTGTGGCCAGCAGGTCTAGGGAGGTGATCGTCCCCCTGTACTCAGCTCTGGTGAGGCCACACCTCGAATACTGTGTTCAGTTTTGGGCCCCTCAATACAAGAAGGACATCGAGGTGCTTGAGCGGGTGCAGAGCAGGGCGACGAAGCTGGTGAGGGGCCTGGAGAACAAGTCCTACAAGGAGCGGCTGAGGGAGCTGGGCTTGTTCAGCCTGGAGAAGAGGAGGCTCAGGGGTGACCTTATCGCTCTCTATAGGTACCTCAAGGGAGGCTGTAGCGAGGTGGGGGTTGGCCTGTTCTCCCACGTGCCTGGTGACAGGACGAGGGGGAATGGGCTAAAGTTGCACCAGGGGAGTTTTAGGTTAGATGTTAGGAAGAACTTCTTTACTGAAAGGGTTGTTAGGCATTGGAACAGGCTGCCCAGGGAAGTGGTTGAGTCAGCATCCCTGGAGGTCTTTAAAAGACGTTTAGATGTAGAGCTTAGGGATATGTTAGGGACTGTTAGTGTTAGGTCAGAGGTTGGACTCGATGATGTTGAGGTCTCTTCCAACCTAGAAATTTTGTGATTCTGTGATTCTGTGATTCTGTAATTTTCAGAATAAGCTTATGCCTTCTATTGAAAAGGAGCCATTTCTGTTTGTTTTGTTCCTTGCAAACTGACCAAGGTGGAGAAAAGCGTCTTTAACCCATTTTACTTATGCACTGCACATGTGCATTTGTTAGTGGTGTTACTGAAATAAAAAGCAAGACGTAAGGATTTGTAGACAGAAGAAAAAGTCTTTCATGTGTTTGAAGTGTACTATTAATGACTTTGTTTCTAACAATATATTTTCATCAGTGGCCTCCCTACTTTTTTTTTTTGTTCATATGATTAAATCTGTATGTATCAGATAATTATGTGAAAGTCCATAACACAAATCTCTACTGATCATACTAGGAGGAATACTTCAGTACTTTTAAAATCGGAAGTGATTTTTACTCAGTCTGTTTTCAATTCCTGGGTAACATTAGCTGTAGAATTTTACCCAGGCTGGGGAAAGCCTGTTTAGTGTGGAGTTCAGTGAGCTCAGTCAAGCTGAGCAATATGTGGTACAACCAAGGTTTGTCTCGGCAAGAGCTCTTAACAAGATTAATTGTATTAATTGTTCTGGCAGTCAAGGGCTAGTGGAGCTTATTTTTTTGTAAATGCCATTAAATAAATAAATGAATAAATAAATAAAATCATCTCCACTTCAGGATTTAAATACAGACAAAGGCTATTTTAAGTCTCATTACAAGCTTCCATGGAACTAATATTCTGAAAACATAGATATGCTCTCAAAATAGCCCTCAAAACTCTATTTAACATCCTGGCGTTCATTTTTCATTGCTTTTCATTCACTTGCTTGGAATATCTCAGCTTCTGTTACAGCTCAACCCAAGCCCCAGGACTTGTGTGTGTGTGTGAGCGGGGTTTTGAGGGAACTTTTTGGTGTTTTTATTGCTTATTTTGTTCTTAGTCACCTCCATCATCTTGGTGTTCTTTCCAGTAAACTCTTTCAGGTGACAAAATAGTCTTTCAAAGCACAGAGTTGTTTTGTTTCCTATGGATCTGTAGACACAAATTTGTAGACACTAATAGCTGTTTAACATTAACATCTAAAAAGCATGCATTTCAGTTGAAACTCATCTTCTGTCTGTAGTATCATAACATATTCCACATATCGATTTTCCCAATGTCTCTTCAATCTTCTTTGCTGGAAATAGCAATAGAGACTTAATTTATATATTTATTTACTTATTTTTTATTATTAAACAGTCCGTTTATTTTTTAAAAAAAAGCAGAAGCCCTTCTAATAATTTCCTTGCATCTCTCCATTGATTATGGAAGGTGCCTATGGTGACTAGGGACTTGAGCTAATCATTTAAAGTTAGATAGGATGAATCCAGGTCCTAATCTCACATCAATTAGTTAAAGTGTATAATGAAGATAATAGTGCTTCCCTGTGTGCCCAGTAGGTGTGAAGACCGTAGGAGTTAAGGAACAGAACCAGAACAGGCCAGGCAATGTTTTTTACTAATTCTATGCTCGTATCACCAGTACCTCTGGGGAAGCCATCTCCAAAACAAAAGTGACTTTCACGTTCTGCAGCAGGAAAACCAGTGAGACCATCAGGAGCAGAGAGCTTGCAGAGGCTCATAACTCACATCCATGGTCATTCTCACTCTGGAATTGGTATTTTTAGTGGGATGATGATGATGATGATGATGATGATGATGATGATGATGATGATACTCTTTGTGTGCCTTGTCCTAATTTTATGTATGCATAATTTTAACTTTTAAAAATATAAAAAGGAAGATGTTTTCTGACCATGATCTACTTTCAAATATTGTCATTAACACCAGCAGCTAATTTATTTCTTCTACAGATATTTTACAATTTCTCCAATGAAGCTGCACTTCAATATGTCCTGTAATAATAATTTTTTTTTTCCAAGAATCTAGGTGTCCCCAAGGAGCTTCACTCCCCATCTACACACACAAACAATCTCCTCAAGCATCACATACTTCCTCATTCAGAGCATTTTGTAATGCTTTAATCCACAGCATAACACTGGCAGAGCTAGCGAAAGTGGCATCACACAGCATTCTCTCATATAAAAGGGTGGCACAGAGGTTCACACAAAAGCAGAGGTGTGAGTTTAAACAAGAGTTTCAACAAAGCAACTATGACAGAAATACTTATTTCCTGCTGCTAACTGAAACCCTAAAATATTTGGTGTTGATGCTGCAAATGTCATGAAATTTTGGTAACATTTTATTCACTCCATGTAAGCTAGTTCTTTATGTGAACAAATGTAGTATGAGATCCTGCATGAATTCAAATGATTTTCAATTTTGCCAACTTCAAATATGCCTTGTTCCTAGTAATATAGCACCTACTTGGTGTTTTGAGGCCTTGATCCTTAGCCGACAGAAATCAGTGTATTTCCACTGGAACAATTTTACTTCAGCTATAGAGCTACTATCCAGGACACAGTACTCTTGAAAGCTCTTGGTGAATATTGGTGAAGTCTTTTATCAAAGTTCTTGGGATAAGAAGTTATTGAAAGAAATTTCTAGAAGGTGAATTTCAAACTCTAATTCCCCTTGACTTTTACTGAATGTCAATGAGACTTCGAGTAATACATTCAGAAATAATTAGATGCTGAAATAAAAAAAAATAGGCAGCTAGTGATATTCTGGAGAAGAAAGAGAAAGCCTATGCAAATGGACAAATCCAAAATTATGCTACTTTGTCGCTGCTTAACTCAAAAAGTACTGAAGTGTCATGCCAAAACTCTCAAAAAGGACTAAAATTATTTCTCTATACTGCTTTAACATCACTGGACAGTTTAGCACTTACCTCATACCTGATCTCAGGTGGAATGCATAAATGAAAGCATTTAACTGAACTGACTGCCTTGTTTGTGATACTCGCTCAGATGGCACTTAATATACGAGGTGTGGCTGTCTATCTCAGAAGACTTAATCATGACACTTGGTTATTCAACAAAATTCCCCAGTCTTTCAGTTTTAAGATATTCAGATCATTTTGAGATACTCAGGTGTTCCTACCACTAGCCATTCCAGGGTATAAAAAAAAAACAATACTTGTTGAAGCTGCTTTTTGCAATATTATTCACTCCAGCTGGCTGGTGTGAATGCCCTCCCCTGAAAAGAAAGTTCTCTACCCATTGCTGTAGCTGTTCTGACATGGAAGTTTTCATTTTCAGCACTGTGCCCTTGTGGTCAAGAGGGCTAATGGGATCCAGGTGTGCATTAAAAGGAGCGTGGCCAGCAAGTCAGGGGAGGTGATCCTCCCCCTCTACTCTGCCCTGGTCAGGACTTACCTGCAGTACTGTGTCCAGTTCTGGGCTCCCCAGTACAAAAAAAGACAGGGATCTCCTGGAAAGAGTCCAGCGGAGGGCCACAAAGATGATACGGGGCCTGGAGCATCTTCCCTATGAAGAAAGGCTGAGAGACCTGGGTCTGTTCAGTCTGGAGAAGAGAAGACTGAGAGGGGATCTCCTCAATGTATATAAATATCTGAGGGGTGGGGGACAGAAGGATGTGGCCAACCTCTTCTCAGTGGTTTGTGGGGATAGGACAAGGGGCAATGGCTGCAAATTAGAGCACAGGAAGTTCCGCACTGACATGTGAAAGAAGTTCTTCACAGTGAGGTTGATGGAACATTGGAACAGGCTGCCCAGGGAGGTTGTGGAGTCTCCTTCTCTGGAAATATTCAAGGCCTGTCTGGATGCCTACCTGGTCAGCCTGCTCTGAGGAACCTGCTTTGGCAGGGGTGTTGGACCTGATGACCTTTCGAGGCCGCTTCCAACCCGTACAGTTCTGTGATTCTGTGATTCTGTGATTTTGTTCTGATCAGCATCTGGGAAGAGGTCAGTGTCAAAGGAGTAAGGCATAGTTTGAGCGGTGGTCCTGTGTGTAGTTGGATGCTGCAACACATAAATGAGAGAATCCCATCTGCTTTATGTTCCCAAACACCAGGACAGAGCTTAAGATCCAGATGATGCAGACAGATGAATCTGAGAAGTTAGTATCTCCTCCAAGGACCCTGTCTCATCATACAGTATCTCATTGCTTGGCTGGCTGTAAGGTGTAGACAGATTTAAGCACCTGAGAGGGCTGTTTTGGAAGTACCACTGAAGGGAGGGAGACAGATGTACACAATGTCGTTTCTGGCAGTGGTGTTGGAGAGCCTTAGTGCTGATGTGTGGTGACTGTGATGGTACAACTGTTCTGTGCCTTGTCTTGGAGATGGAATATAGATCAGATAGTCTAATATACTAGATTACATTTTTATTGATGTATAATTTCACTTTTTAAATTGATTATCAAATCACTTAATTAACACTTGATTAACAAATCACTTTGAAAAGTTTTGTGTGATGTTGTCATTGAAATCTTTAAGAACTTCCAGAAACTTTGCAAATATAGTTTGATGACTTGAATATTTCCATATTAAAATAGCATTTAATATGTGGCATACTGTTTAATTAATATTGGGGGTAGTAAAAAGACCTTTTACAATAATTCTTCCTCATATGACTCAGAAGCTTTCACATACAACATTTCTAAAATAAATTCAGATAATGCCAAGGTGAAAGAATGTTTATTATGTTTATACCATTAGATACAAATGACTTCTTCACAATTGTATGCAATCAGGATGATGAATTTCAGTTAAATCTTATAAAAAAAATAAAAATACAAAGTCTTTCTAAATCGGGTGGCCTTCCTGAAGAAATTTTAATTATAATTAATCAGGATTAGTAACAAAGAAACCATGAACAAAATTTGAATTCTAAAGGAAATACAAGTAATAATAATAATAAGATAAACTGCTAATACAAAGACTGACATTTTAGCAGTAACCCTTACCATTGAATGTTTTACACTGAGATAATTAACTGTAACATCAGTTATATATCCTATGATGATAACTAAGGTATACAATGGAAATTGATCTTTTTCACAATGTTACAGTTAAATAAATAGGTAGTGTTAGAAATTGCATTTCTTGCACTTTTCTCTATCTCTCACTCTTTTTTTTTTTTGATATGCACCTTAGATATGCACCTGTTAACTCTAGATTAAGCTTTGGTGACTTTGGGTGTCAAATATATCTACATATACTCAGTAAATAAATCTTTTTTTTTTAATTTTTTTTTTTACAAAGTAGAAGTGAGATCTTCCTTTTCGCAAGTCATTTTTTGTTACTATTTAAGCCATTGTAATTGATAATTCCTGAACTAGGGATAAAATACAGCTGACGGCACACTAAAATAATAATAATATTAGCAATAATAACAATACTAACAATAATAAAATAATAAAATAACTGTATAAAAATATTAATAGTAATAATAGTAATAATAGTAATAATAATGCAGCCATGTTCAAATTTTTGTTACTCTCAAACTCTTAACATGGAAAAATAAACAATAAATCCAGAAATTTTATTGGGTTTATGTTCCTAAATAATAGATTTCAAAACCCTTTGTCACACTTAGAATAATTTATTAGAGAAACATCTATCCCAGAAATAGAATTACTTGTGTAAGTGCTTTCCAGTGCAAATAAGGAATTCATAGTTTGGCCCTGTGGCCATTTTTTAGAATTAGTATCTCTGAGGCTTAGCTGATTCCTCACAATAATTATAAGTTGTATATACAATGGCCCAGATGACTAAAGTAGTGAAACATCATCTTTAAGCTTCTACTTAAAATTCAGCAATAGTAGTAAATGTTAGAACTAAGAAATATATTTGAGGCTAACTTGGAAATATTCAGAATTCACTGTCTTTCTGTACTGTATGTGACATATTTCACATCAATGACAGTTTTCTTATAGCTACATATAGAAATGTTTGTCAGCTCTGAATGCAAGTTTTGCTACTTATTTCTTGATCTGTTGTGTCTAAAACATACTCTTGGAAGGAACAGTAGAAGACAATTTGATTTGTGTCCTCAAAAGAAGCGGATGTCTGGCATACTCTTCATCCTACCAGACTGCAGATGGAATATGTCCTATCTGTCTATTGCCTTGACTTTAGGCTATACTTGGAGGTCACACCAAGAGGTGTAAGAATCACAGAATCATAAAATAATTAAGGTTGGAAAAGATCATCTGGATCATCTGGTCCAACCATCCCCCTACCACCAATATCACCCACCAAACCATGTCCTGATGTCCAACCTTTCCTTAAACATCCCCAGGGACAGTGACTCTACCACCTCCCTGGGCAACCAGGTCCAATACACAGCAGGAACCAGTGACTGCTGTGAGTTGGAAGGGAGGTATGCTGGTCTGGTCTTTAGCTCTTAGAGAACCTCTCCCTTGTGGAAAATGTCTAATCAGTTGGTCAGAAATCAGAAGTGTATTGCAGTTTCCAGTTGCAGTATATAAAGTATCGCTTAGAATGAAAACCTGCATATAAATAGAGCTACTAAGGTGTGTTAATGCTGTGCAGACATGTCAAAGTTGGAAAGTAAAAATCAGTAAATAAAGATATGCAAGGGTTTATGCATTCAGCATTATTTCTTCTGTGAAGATAACATAAATAGCAGGAGCCTGGATATTTGTCAGAAAGATCTGACATGGATTTCTTGACTGCAGAGCACCAAACAACAGCTGAGCAACTTTTGTTTTGTTTGGGAAAAACAATCAGGTGGTTTGATGAATCATTAAAAAAATTACTAATACAGGTTTCTTGACAAGTTTCTTTCAAAGTGTTCAAAATGGTGACTTCTATGTATTTTGGGTGCATTTCTGAAGTTTTACAATTATTCTGTGCTTTAGGATGGCTGTTGTTTTGTGAAAAAAAATATTTCAAGGAAAAATATATCTTTTCTGGAAATGAAAATACTTGCCAACTAAAAAATAGACCTTATTTATTTATTTACTTTTAAATCTGCTTTAGTAAGCTAGCAGTAACCTAACATGAAGAAAAAAAAAAAAAAAAAAGAGAAAAAATGTGAATTTACATTTTGTTTCTTGTCTGAGAACTTGGAAAGTATATAACTGTCATTTCTCCCATCAATGTCATAATCTATGATGATTTGTGTGTTTGGAAACAGCTGTAGTCACTTATGGAACTAAGCTGCACAATCCTTAGCTGTTTCACAAGACAAGAGTGTGTGTTTGAGATGGAAGGGGTAGAAAATACTAAGAACCATTGCTTCTACTTAGAAAAATTTCTGATCTTTTCAAGAAACAGCAGATAGACATAGGCATGCAAATGTTTAAAGGAAGTCACAGTTTTGCCTACCTTTTCCCTTTGTTTTTTCTCCCCTCTCCTACTCCATAGTCCTTCATTTGACATGCAGTTCTTGAATGTGTTAAAGAAAGTTAGACACACACTTTCAAAATCTCAAGTTGACTTTTGTAGGTATTGGTACATTTAACTCAGTGGATTTAGGAGATCTGAGACCTGCTGAAGAAAAGCCTTCACTAGACTCTGATCTGCAGAAGCACTGAGGGAAAAAAACGTGAGAGAAAACCTTGACACAAGGGATTTGAGCTTGCATTTTTGGGAACAAACAAAGAGGTTAGATGTTTTCTAGTTATGTTGGACTGGAAGTTCAAAGAGGCAGAAACATCTTTCTCAAGATGATTCCATATTGGAACTAGGGAATAAATGTTTATATTTGGATTTCCCCCCTAGAATGCTGTACAAGTCTTTGGCACACCAGAGATATGAAAAGAATGTTTTTAATGGGTTCTTTTATAGTTCACTTTCAGACTAATGTTAGTAATAAATTAGAAATCCCTTACCTTTTCAAAGTGGTCTGAATTTTGAAACCCTACATTGTTGTAAATCATAGAATTCATTTTTTATTTCTCCTCTCCTCTCCTCTCCTCTCCTCTCCTCTCCTCTCCTCTCCTCTCCTCTCCTCTCCTCTCCTCTCCTCTCCTCTCCTCTCCTCTCCTCTCCTCTCCTCTCCTCTCCTCTCCTCTCCTCTCCTCTCCTCTCCTCTCCTCTCCTCTCCTCTCCTCTCCTCTCCTCTCCTCTCCTCTCTCCCTCTTTTCTTTCCATTTTTTCTTTTTTTTCTTTTTCTTTTTTTTTTTTTTTTCATTAAAAATGCATCACAGATGACTTTAACATACAGTACTCAGCTGTCTAAATTAAATGTCTAAATGCCATTTCCTGCTGCATAGTCAATGGAGAGAGACTGGGATGCCTGAATATTGATTTCTCCCACCTATCATCTAAAATGTCGTTTTGGAAGTGTTTGTCTCTCAGTGCTGACAACTGAGGAAACCTACGGAAATGATGCTCTTAACTTAAACCCTTTATGTTAGATGCCTAATGTTAGATGGGATGAATCAGGGTTCATTTCTGCCATTCACCCCCTTCTTCAAAATGACATTACCCAACTAGCTGAGAAAATGGCAGGTAGGAAAATATTTCAGGAATTTTGCCCTGCTGTCGTTCATTCTTCTGATAAATAATCAGATATCAGTTTCTGGGTTTGGTGGTTTTATGTTTTCTGTCAGAATGTCATGAACTTAAAAGAAAGCCATTTTCTTTCAGATTTCAATCTACTGCATAGATGCAGACAACTTTAATATCTTTTTTAACTCCCGCAGCCCCATTGTCTCATCTTGTACGGTGATGTTACACAAGTTTTGCTGCAGTTCTTTGTTTACAGGTAGAGATAGTGAAATGTCAGCCATTTGATTATACAGAACTTGTGCTGGCTTATCTTCCAACTTTTGTTGGGATGAAACACATGACACATTCAGATAGAGGCACAGCATATTACAGCAGTGTGTTATAGTGAGCAAATGTTATATCTTATTATTTGGTCAATCTTAAGATAACTGATGGTTTGTGAATAAATTTTTATTTAAAAAAGAAAGAAAAAAGGGGAGGGGGGATGGAGAAGGGAGGGTGGAGAAATTACATGGTCCACTTTAAAATCTAATTCGAAAAAGGTCCCTGTGATTCATCCTTTCCAGCTCCAAGGCAAACAGTGAGATTGGTAGCACATTCATAATTCAACATGGTTAAATGCCAAGGGCCAAACAGAGAGCACCCTCCCAGCCAGCATGAGCAGAATGACATTCATGGTTGATTCAGCTCCTTGCAGCAAGCTGTGTAATTGGAAAAGCCAAGGGAAATGACCCCAGTTTCTGTGTCCTGCTGATGTCAAGATACATTTGTATCACTCTGACAAGTGGCTGGTTTGGAAGCTTCCTTAGAGGAAGAGGCTGAGAGGAAAGGCAAGAGCTTGTAAGTAACCTGCCCTACCCACTGCACAAGTAGGGTATATATTTCAAAGAAGATGTATATAAATTCTGTGTTTTGGCTTTGAAAAGGACTGAGCAAAACAGGCTCAGAAGAGAACACGTTTAGTGTGATCTGGTGTCTTATGTGTCTTAATTACACTGACTGATATGCACCAATGTGTTTAATGACATTTGCTGCACTCAATAAATGTGTAGACACTGCTGTAAAGTTGTTCAGTGTGATCAACAGAAATGAAGATGCTAAGACTGCGTCCAAATCCAACATTTACAATCTGCATCTTAAGTGGACTGGAAGGCAGGGAAAATCGTAATCTAGAGTACATATGTGAGAAGATATGAAACTCTGTCATTGTGGACATCCAGATCACTTGTGGGGGGAGAAAGCTGAGTTCTGAGTTAACATGATCTATGACATGTATTCTCTTGTCACATCACTAACACAAAATATAATTTAGCTAAATAGTGTCCAAAGTTTTAAAAGTAGGTAGTAATACCTACTTAGTAATAATGTATTATTGATAATACATTTTAATAATAATTAATATAATAATGTTAATAATAATGCATTGTTATTAATGCATGCACATAATCTTGCTTAGCTGTATTTTTCCATCTGCTAAAAGAAGACAATGAGCAGTACTGAACAAATGAAGAAATTAGTTTCCATTCATTTCTTCTGAGCTATGGACTGTCACTTCCACAGTGAACTGAGGAATGAAGGTCAGCTGCATTTATACACCATTCAAACTGTTTAGATGTTTTCTTGGGGGACGTAGCCAATTGTTTGTTTTCTTTCATATGCCCCTACCACCCTGTATCATTTATTTCATAAATTTACAACAAAATGCTTCCCCATGGTAATAAAAAGGACCTACTTTCTTTTCACAAATGATGGCTCACTCTTAGTATATAAAAATGCATTTTTTTCTGGGTATTTTTTATTATTTATTATAAATTCTATTACATCAAGATCAGTATGCAGATACTACCATTTGAACATAATATTTTAATATGTATGGTCTTATTTTTCATTCACTTACTTTGGTTACAGTGGTAGCTTCAAATGTGAAATGCTTAGTATTTCCCATCTCTTATTAATTCAGGTACTTTATTTTTGTTTTTACAAATGGGCATACATATATTATGTATATGTAATATGTTATATAATATATATATATGTATACATATATACACATATATATTACATTCTGTAAGTGTCTCCTTAGAAATAATTTTCTTAAATAACCAAATAAGTCAGAGAGTCAGAGTTTAATACTAAACCATGACAAAACATATATATTTCTGACAAATCTCACTTTTTTCTCTCTCATACACATACTTAAATGTAAATTTATATACACACATATCACTATCGAGCTCTTCTTCTCAATAGTACTTGATCAAGCTGTTTTTCTTAAATGTTTGTCTGCTATACTCTTAGTAACACTTTGCAGTTCTTTACCTCTGAGGAGATATCTGATATGACTGTATAACAATAGTTGTCTGATATTTTCTTTGTGAATATATATATTTTTTTTCTTATGTTTGTCCAGAGTTGGGCAAAACATTCTGTGACTAATTAATGTGACATCTTTGACTTGAATTTTTCTTGCAGATGTGGCACACCTACATCACTATTACAGAATGCATTATGATGGCCTGAGGACATTGCCACTGAGATGACAGCTATTATCTGTAGAGTCTAATAGTAAGACTGATTACACTCTAAAAAAGTTACAAAATAAGAAGATGAAATACCTAAAAATGTTGAAAATTTTATCATTCCCTTTGTCTTTTTCGATATGAGAACTTCGCAAATGAGTCAAGATTTCTCTTCAGTTTAGGAAAAACTCAATTTTACTCCCAAGAATAAAGACTTGACTTGTCTAGGGAGAGATTACTCTGAAAGAGTTATGAGAATAAAGTTGAGACGGAGAGATAAATAAACATAAAGATTGCTCATAATGTCTTGTTCTGGCTTTGAAAAACTATGATCTTCAAATATTGTAAATAGAAATAAGTCAGTTCTAGCAAAGGTACAGATTTAAACCAGCTGGATCCATCCTATGATTTTACACATTTTTGTTGAAGATTATCCAAGGCTAGATTTTTTGTGACCCTTAATTCTGCAAGGTGAAACTGTATTCTTTAAAAATTTGTGTCAGTGTAATGAAGTGAGGTGTACCATCATATAAAGTGGCAGAACTGGACACCCTGTGAATTTGTTATACCAACTGCCCTATCTAAGAAACCTAGATACTTTTGCTAGTATTTCTTAATCTCCTCACACCTTGTGTTCGTGCCTGAATGCCTGAATGTACAATCTCACATAAATAAATACATATGTACATTTCTGTGTTTATATTTTTGTTGAATTAAATTATATACTGGGAGCTACAAGGGTATCTCAAGAAATGTAACGACTAACCTTATGTGAATCACACTTCTATTGGACTTCTAATTCCCATAAGTGCCTTTAAAAATCTAACTCTTAACTGCTTGAATACATAATTCACCACAAATTATTTGCTCAGCTCTACCCTTAATAATGATACTTAGCTGTAGTTGAATAACATTTTTCATCTTCAAAGTGCTTTTCATTCGTTAACTAATTCATTAGCCTTCTAGATCTCACCGGTAAGATTTTCCTGATATGCAGCTTAAGCTTTCTTTTTGCTCCATTTTTTTCCCCGTGTCTTTTACAGTTATATCCCCTCAGACTTCCCGTAACAGCTCTTTCTCCCTCACTCTCTTTCTCATGGCCATATTCATCCCTGAGGTAACACTGCTGATGTTGACTTCCATGAAGTTACACAAGCATTCTACATATACATCCTTATCGATGTTTATCCTACTCTGCACCCCAGCTATCATTTGGCCAAGCTATACATATTTACTGTTGTTCTTTTAATCTTTCCTCATAAATCAATCCCTCCATCCCCTCAATCATGTTGGTTGATCTTCTCTTTATTACCTCCAATTTGCTCACAATTATGTAGTGCTTAATAGCTTTTCTGAATAACTTTAAGTCAAGAATGACACACGGCAGGGGAACTGCAGCAGTTGTGAAATAATTGCAAGTGCTGGTATGCTTTGCAGATGGGGAAATTTTGTTGTTGCCAATTATGTTGCTTTCTTAGTTCTACTTAGATGGTAAGAAGCATGAGGCAAAAAATATTTCTATTAATGATTTTCATTCCAAGGCTGGGAGAAAGAAAAAAATAGATTATTATCCAAATGATTTTTCATCGAGGTATAAATACATGTTTTTTATTTACTCATGAAAATCACTTAAAATGTGTTGAAGCTGCAAAATTTTTTAACTTTAGGGTGTGGGAAATAGAAAATTATTTTCCCCCAAAAACTGTCTTTTATAAGAAACACTGGTTTCTCATTTATTCTATTCTTAATGGAAACACAAATAAATTGATGAATTGCTTTTTAAATTACACTTGTCTACATTTCTCTGCATTCTCCTTATTTCGTACAATACTTATTTGTCATCCCCTCACCCTCGGCTTTTTCCTATAATCTTTGTCTCCATTAATCCAATCAAAATACTTCTAAAACCTGATTGCTTGTCTTGTCTGACTCTGCTTCCAAACCACTTTACCAAACTATCTCACCACTTTAGCAAACTGTCTTTTACTTTTCTTCTCAATTTTGTACCTCATCTTTATCTTTCCCTTCTTAGGTTTATTGTACCTTGAGGTCATTTGATCTTGTCTCCTCCCCCTCAACTCTCCATCACTTGCAGCAGTGACAGGAACTCAGTGGTCTCTGTTGACTGCTCAGAACCTTGACTGATTCAAACCATGATTCAAGCTCTACATCTACATAGGAGAAGGATGTTCTAGCACCATGTTATAACAAGATGAGGTGCTTCCATTAATTCAGTCTGTGCTCAGGTGATAAGTACCCTTAAAAAAATGGCAATATAATAACATGTAAACAGCTGAAATTTTGCATCTCTTATAGGGAACAGAAATATAAGAAAAAGCTGGGGAGAGTGAGAGCCTTAAAGGGGAAATGTTAAGAATAGTGAATCAAGTAATTTGATGTTAGTGTTAGAACACAAATGCTTTAGTTAGCAATAAAGACAAATCCAGAGATTAAACTTCTATTTTTCTATTATTTGTTTTATGCATAAATTTCCCGCTGTATGTATATACATGCTTGTGTATGTTGGGCTGAGTGCTATACAGGGTGCATTAAATTATTTAAAAAATGTGTGTATTTGAGAAAATTGATTTTCTATACAAAGAATGCTGACTAAGTTAAAAAATATGTTCCTCTAAAGAAAATGGGTAGAACCGACAGTTCTATCATATTGATAAATATAATAGATGAGCAGTGTTTTATTTACATACCAAAGTATTTCCTTGAAATCAAACCTATATGCTTAGGCTAAAACTTCACTTATCTGTAATCTTTAAGTGTCTGAAGAATGTTTTAATTATCTGAAAAGCAATGTGTTTGCAATTGCAACTGGTATTTTGTTACTTATGCATGAGAAAATTCAGTCACGACTCAACTTGTTCAGGTTGTTAATAACATCTGAGTTAAAAAAAACTCAATAGGATCAGTTAGAAAACCTAAGTAGAAACTCATATTAATGTTATTATATAATAATAATAATAATAATAATAATAATGATAATGATAATGATAATGATAATAATAATAATAATAAATATTATATAACAATAATAATAATAATTATTGTTGTTATTATTATTATATAATATAATATAATTGTAATAATAATAATTATTATTATTATATAGTAATAATTATTAATTATTATTATTGTTAAGTAGAAAGTCGACAGGCAAAGAAGAATGTAATATAAATACAAGTAAAAAAGATGCTTCTGTGCAATGTTTGATATTGACATCTCTAAAGGCTATATGAAGGGGGAATAAGAGGAGAGGAACTTTAAATGAATCTGAGATGCTGCAAAAGTCTACTGATTTTGAAGGAAAGAGATTTTAGTCGATTAGGTTTGAAGCAAATGAATGAGCATAACCACCAGGATGCAATAAAAAAAAAAAAAACAACACAGAACTTGGCCTAGGGCTTTGGTCCTGAACTAAAGGTTTGCCTAGCTTTGAACATGTTCACATACACAGGTGCTGACATTATTACCAGAAAATTTCAAGAGCTAGGCTGATTTCATACGCAGTGTTCTAAGCAAGTCTTCTTTCTGCAACCCACATAAGATCTTTAAATCAGAGAGTCCCTGTACTGTTAAATATATACTAAGATGACAAGAAAAAGCAATAGTTTTGAAAAAGCAAATAGGATAATGGGCCAGTTTATTACTGATTTTTTTTTCAGAAAGTCACTTTCAAAAGACTTTTTTTGGATATGTGGCATTTTGAAAGCATCACAGAGTAGAAAAACTGTAGCATTGTTAGCACAGTTTGACTGTAGAAAATCCAGAATGAGTGGAGCAAGCCAGCGCACTCATTAATTGTCTGTGACTAAAAACCACTGTGGGCTTGCAGAGAGGGAAAGGCTGGCTCTGGAAGAAACATGTTTTGCTGCTCTGATTTGTTGGCCAAGCTGCAGCAGACACCATTGAAACTGGTGCCTGCTACTCAGAAATTAAAAGAGAAAGAAAGAAGTGGAAGGGAGGGTAGGGCTGCAAGACTGATTACTGCTGCATAAGCATTTTGTCATAAGCAAAAAAAGGAAGGAAGACCAGATAGGGCCTCTAACAGTGACAGAGATAAAGAGGCTAAAGTTTAAAAGCACAGAAGTTTAACTGCCAGTGTTTATTTATAGCTTCACACATACAAAGGCACTGCTATTTCAGGGAAACAGCACTATTTTTTATATGTGTCAGTTTTGAATAGTCCAGACACAGTAAAAGTAAAATAAAGTGAACCGCGTGTGTTAAGGAACAAATTTAAATAGCAATGGCTGTGAGAATAAAGTGTACATTAAAATAAGGGAAGAGACTATAGCTCATTTAATTTGCAGAATAAATCTCTGACAAAGATCCCTGTCTTGGGTACAGAGATGATATTAGAAGTTGAGAAAAAGATATAAGCCACCGTCTGATATAATATGTCTTTGTGTGCATTTGTGTATAGACACTGCCACTTATCTATCCCACTAACAATCTATCTGTCGGCAACATTCAGGAACATTCACATTTATATTATTCATTAATATACAAAGGCTTACCTAATAGCTGTATCAATGTTTTATTTGGTAAATCACTCTTTGAGGCAAGGATTTTCCTTGTTTTTATATATTACACATATGTAACATGGTGAAGGAATTAGTTCTATAGTGATGAAGAAGTTATTAATCCTTGGCACCTAACTTCCTACTGACAGTATCAGAGTTCAAGAAATGCCAGTTCTTCATCCTCTGATACACAATTTTTATTCATTATGTGCTACATATTTTGAAGAGAGGAAAAAAGAAAAAAAAAAAAGTGCATCACATTAAAAATATTTTAAAGCTTCCTAGAATTTCACTGTAGGATGTTTTCTTTGCTTCTAAATCTCTAAAGACAGTTTTCTAGCTAACAAGCCAAATATTTAAATAATTTTAGCTGGATGGTTTCCTGTTTACAACCTCTTTTAAATGAAGAATACTGTCATCTATGCTCTACAATGCATTATCATTCTAGAGGTACAGAAAGAAAACCCATTCCAAAGATCCATTCCTATCTTTTCCCCAGCTAAAGTGTGTTATTTACTAAATGTTGAATTGTAGACTGCCTTTTCCATTGATTGTAAAGGCATGAAAAGGGATCCTGCTTCATTGCAGTGCTTTTTGATTTGGACTGTTTTACATTTCCAAATCTTTGTTAAAGGAAAGTTTAAGTATTGCAATTTTTATGCCTCTCATTTGTGGAAATTGCCTTTCTTTGAGATACTGGAAACACAAAAACTTATTTTTCCTAGTCTGCTGCTGCTGTCCCTATGAAGATGCAGCACTGAACTCTTTGTTTCTCTTCCAAAGGGCAAACACGTCTCTGCTTCGGAGAAATGCGACAGCCTTGCTGGGAGCCCCATGGCAGATAATTAAAGGGAACAGAGGGCAGCTCAACAGCATATCATAAAGAAGATATATCCAGTGCATTATAGAGTATCAAAATCAGCTCTGAGAGATTTAGTAATTAGTACAGAGGTCCGCCCAAATTAGCATACTTTGCATACTTAGCATACTTCCTGGGGCTAACATAAGTGTACTACTGAAATTCAGCATGACACCATCTAGCTGCCACACATGCAACAGTTGAGATCTGCTTTTTCCCTGTCAACCTTCTTTAAATTGTATGTCCTTCCATCACTTGTAGAAAGTTGAGGTATTTAAATCTGGAAAACAAACAAACAAACCAACCAACCAACCAAGCAAAACAAACAAACAAAAAATGTAATGACAAAATCATTTTTCTTTTTAGAACTAGCATGAATTTCTTTTAAACTAACTCTCTTTTATGAACTGAGGAGCATACCCACTCCAGGTAGTGAACTGCCTCTGAAATGTCTCAGAAAGGCTGTGCAAGTTTTATTTTTACCTTTCTATTATTAAAGCTCTTTCTGAAAAGTTTGATACAAACTTTTGTTCTTGTTCTCTCTCTTTCAATATCATTTATTTCTTTTATTTTCCTAATTTTTACCATTTATTTTCTAAAAAGTATAACGGTTTCTTCTGGAAAAAAGCATGAACAGTCAAAATATTCTTACTTAAAAACATGTACTTATTTCTCCTGGGAAAGAAAACAGCTCATCAGTAGTATCTGTGATTTTATTTTCATTCTCCCTTTTTTAATGTTATTAACACTGAAATTTCCATGTACTTCAGTAGAGCATGGAAGTAAAAAAGTCTGGAAAAATACATCTCAACCAACACTCCCCATCATCTTTATTCTTCTCTTTTTATCCTTTCCTCCTAATGACTTTCTGACCAATAAATGAGACAAAACTTCTAAGATTTTAATGAAGATTTGAGTTTTTCCTTATCTATTAATTGGTCCCTTTGATTTCAGTGGTTCTGCTCATAAAATAAGATACAACTAGGTATTATCAAGGGTATATTAATCTAACAGTTATCTAAATGACTAAGAACCTCAATTGTACATAGAATAGTTTATATTGTTTATAAGACTGTATGCTTATGAAGTAGTAAGAACTCCCAACACTAATATATTTAAATCGTGCATCTCTCACTTAGTACTGAAGAGGGTTAATCAGTGGCTTTCTACTTTCTCAGTGAGAGTGGGTGAACAATTTTTTTTGGTTGCTCTGCTGTTATCCATCAGATAATATTGGATGTGTAGTAATTTTGAACATGTATGAAGCATAACTTTTCTCTCCCAGGAACAAAGAAGAGAAGAAATGAAATCAGAGCTATTCAAGTAGACTTCAACCATTCTGGGTTATTCCTGCAGTAGTTCACTGTGCATCTATCTTCCACTTTTCTCAGGCCTCATTCCAAAATCAATCCGTAGCCTTATACATGCTTATATGGCATTATATTGGCACATCTAAGTATATAACAGCAACTCTTTTCCCCCATAGTGACTTCAAGCATCTAGCTGCAAAGCATATATTTGGGATGAGATGCTGTATGCCATTTATTGTGGGGTGACTTTGTAAAGATCAATGAAATTACTCCCAGTGTGTTCTAGTCAAAATCTGACACACCTGTATGGAAGGAAGTTAAATCCATGTGGAATATGTTAACATTATAATAGTGATTTTTGTTTGTTTGTTTGTTTATATTTTATTATATATATGTGCGTGGCTCTCTGTGTGTGTGCATTTCTTTTTTCCTTCATCACTCAGAGTTTCAGCACAGCTCCTGTCATAACTGAAGGGAGTAGACAGTTATCTCATGACCTAAAGGCATTAGCCAAATTATTATGGATCAGACATCTGCAAAATACAAAATGAGGTTTCATTTGACATAGACATTTACATCAAACATATACAGAATAATTATTTCCACTGGAGCATTGATGAATCAACCAATGGCAATTTAATGAGAAGACTGTCTGTCCTTGTAAGTTATATTCCCCTTCAGTTGCAAAGGTGCTAGCCAAGCGCACTGTATCACTCAGTCTTGTCAGAGTAGATGTTCTGTCACTGATTAAAGAGCTGGATGTCCTCTTTAGTCACAAAAACATTTCATGCAATAACCTTGTTTCTGTCTTAATGGATTCTTGCAATGTAATGAAAGGTTCCAAACTGGACTTGAAGAAACCCTCAGAGAGACAGAGAGCATCACTTCTCACTTAGTCACTGCTGGCAATTGCTGCCATTCTGCCCATAGCACACCTGAGAAGAGATGTACGTCATATAAAAGGCACATTCCATCAAATGCATAATGGGCAAAAAAAAGCATTAGAAGGATTTTTATTTCCTTCCCCCTCTCCAGCCTCCTCAACATTCAGATTTTTCAGATTTGTCACAATCAAACGAGGGGGTCAGGTGTAAGAGTGAATATTTGATATGAGCAGCCATGAGCTGCCTGTGACATGATGATGGCACCTTGGTAATCTCTGCCAGGCAAATGATTTCCCAGGGTTCATGGGAAGGAAAGAGAGAAAAGGAAAGGAGAACTGACAGTGCAGTTTCAGACCACATCTGCTGCCAATTTTAAGGAGCCACTAATTCACAAACTATATGGTAAGCATATTTAACTGTTCTAGCATTTTTCTCATGCTTCATGAAAACAGAGATAATAACTGGTAAACCAACTGTAAAATTAAAAGAACTAGATGTTGCCAATAAAGACCATCATTTCAGGAAAATAAATTTGTTTCTTGGAAGCTACTCACTAACATATGCTTTAGGTGCCCACAAGAAAAGCAATTCAACCTGAGAGTAAATTGATCTTGCTCCACTGCTTTATATGAACAGAGCGAAAATATACACCAACAGGTTATCACTTAATAACTCTTTGTTTCCCTAATATTGAATCAATAGTAGGATCACTTGGAGTCATCGAATCTTGAAGTGCAATGTAAAAATTAATTCAAGGACACACACCCGTAGACACACACACATATGCACTTGCAATCACTACTGAAGGAGTAAACATTTCCGAGACAGAATGTGCCATCACACTTAAGACACTATTGGTCTTCTGAAGACAGGAAACAGTAGCTTAATATTTTCTTACAGAATTCATGGTCCAAAGCATCTGTTAGGATAACTCTTCTCATTTCTGCAGAAGAACTGGCTATGTATGCAGCTAGAGCTGTATTTTAAAATACACACTAGGTGCCACATATATGCAAGTACAGATATACCAGCTGCAGCTGTTGAGCTTTTTGTGGTTGGGCATAAAATCAAGTCCATTTTGCTGATAATCATTAGAAATATGAATGTTGATTTTGGTATATATATATATATTTAACAGGATTTGAGAAATGGAGCATATGTTCAAGATCTTGTCTCTTAAAAGAGAGATGAGGTAGACTGCTGGGCTGGTCGCATATTAAAATTCAGTTTGGAGAAACACCCTTAGCCTGAAATGTACTCAGGCTCCATCACAGGACCTGAGGATTTCAGGGCCTAAACTACTGTATATAGTTTTCCTCTGCTATTATTAGATAGAAATAAGCAGATCTAAGGCTCTTCTCACACAATCTAATTCATATGTCTACTCTTGAATAATGTAAATAACACCGGAAGTGTTCCCATTTCATCTTTTTTGGCTATAAAATGAGCCTAGATTCTTTGAATGAAGACAGCTATCCACATTTAGGTAGATGCTACTTATGAAGATAAAAGTGATGCATAAGCAAAGAGGTGTTCATATTTGTATAGCCCATTAGAATGTGTTAAAGTACAGTTTTTATTGACAACGGGACACAAAAAAAAGAAAAAATATCTAGAAAAAAAGTAGAAAAATATAGGGAAAAAAAATATCTAACTCACATCTAAATTTCTTTGAAAATCGCTTCTCATTTAAACTGAGAAATAGCTCAGGACAAGCTGTGAAGTATCCAGATACTTTCCCCTCCACCCAAAACAAACTACAAAAGTCACTCTTAGTATCCCCTCCTTCAGTTTTGTATACAGAGAGAATTTTAATAAGCTCTCTTATATCCCAGTGTCTGTACTAGTACTAGTAATATGGGGAATAATAGTATTTTCATTGCCAAAGTCTGAAGTTGAAAAGTGAATAAGAGCCCTGTGAAAAAGCACATCAGTGTGATATGCAGACACCATCCTGGTGGTAATTGCTTGCATACAATAGATGGGTCCCAAGGCCTTGGTTTAATGTTTCTAATACTAAACATAGTACTATCTGCACCATCATTCCTGTGGTCAAATTTCCACTCATAGTGAATGAAAATAAGAAAAAGAAAAAAAAAAAAGTTATATTTTAGGGGCATGAATTAATTGGAAAGCTGTATTTCCACTACAGTTGATATTAAGCTTTTGCACTGACAACAGAGCTGTGAAATATAGCTGACTCAAGGAGTATGAAAATAGAAGAATATGTTTTCCTGACAACTGACACATGGCTTGCTGTCTTCTTAAAAGGCTGCTGGCCATCCACACGACTTCCCTTACTCCTGCAGGCACTGTAGGTCTCTGAAGCAACAGGGAAATTTCAGCAAAGTTTGGCTGCTCAAACCCAGTACTCTTCAGCCAGGCAACAGTACTGGGCTCCAGCATCACCTGGTTTGGAGATAAATCAAAGTGTCTATTTCTCTTACTCTAGAAGGAAGTAAAAAAGTAAAAAGCACTTTAACCCATGTATTTATTTATTTATTTATTTATTTTTTCCGCAGGGGTCAATGATCCACAGTGATGAAAAAAAATGACAGTTATATAATGACAGTTATATATATATATATAAAGTCTGAACTTATAAAGCCAGTTGTCCTGACATATATATATATATATATGACATATATATATGTCATATATGACATATATATATGTCATATATATATATGACAGGACAACTGGCTTTAGAAGTTCAGACTTTCTCTTAGATTTAAGGTATAGAATAAACGATTAATAGCAATAAAAGGATAGCATTTATATTGTGGCCTGTTTATAAACACTATAAAAAACTGAGCACTATAAATATCAACAAACCAATCCTTTGCAACAACTATAACTCTGTATTAACAGTCAATTCAGAGAAGAAACTGAGGCAGAAATGTCACTTTGCAAGAAGATCCACACACAGGCAGACATCAGCTAATCTTTCATTGTCCTCATCATCGTCATTCTTCCAGAAAAAAATGAAAAAAATAAAATAAATTCCTTAATTAGTTTCTCTGCTTATAACCCTATAAATGTATGTGTCTATGTGTGTGCAACAAGCCTCTCAAGTTTCAAAAAGGAGATGATGCTTCTCGGTCTGGAAAGGCAACACAGACTGGCTTAAAAAATCTGTAATAAGCACATTTATCCACTAGGGGAGGCCTGGACAAGCTCTTCACCGTAGCAAACCTGTTCTCATGCTGAAACTTTCAGTGATTCGTTCTCCAAAGTGCAAGTATGTGTTACATTCCTTATTTGTACATGTAGTTATTGGGACTGCCAAAAAAGCAAAAGTAAATGAGCAATTCAGCAGGCAGCTACTAGATTTCCTGTTGCAAGTGGTGCATCACAAGGAGTACTGAACCAAGGAGTCCAAAAAGAAATCAGTGAAACAGTATGAGATGCACTTTAAAGTTAAACATATCCTGTATGGAATAAGGAGCACAACCACAGGTGAGCAGTTGTTTTCATGTAAAACAGCTCCACCCCCCTTCTGTAAGTACCTGCTTTTTTTTTGCTGTTTTACTCACATACTTTAGCATCAGTCATCAGTAACGTTGTAGAAGGTGAAGGAAGCTCTCCTCTCAGGCAAACAGGATTGTGTGCAGGATTTGAAACCATGCATTTAGAAAGTACGTCATAATTAGGCACTATGGTTTGGTAACATCTGTAGCTCTCTGAGAAATGGGAGTTCACAGCAGCTCTGAGTCATCAGGATAAATACATCAACCATCAACCAAGATGTCACTCTGCTGCTTTTAGAGAGTCCTTGCTTAAAGTCAGTGCCAAGCAAAACAGTTTATAAATGGTTGAAAATGTTTCTCTATATCTAACATCTCTCTGCATTTAGAATATTTACATCTGAAACAACTGTACCTGAGCACATGTGACAGCTATTGCTGATTCATTCAGCCTTTGCACATCATGTATCTATTTACTCATCCTCTGGTGCTACCAAGAAGTTATGGGAAAACATAAGTATAAAAAACTAAACCAAAATCCCAAGATGCAGTGTTACTTTAAAGGAATATGTACAACTATTTTTACTGGTCGTGCCCAGTCCTGTTTATTACCAAACAAGTTCAACAGATTGAACAGCTAATAGTGGTAAGTATTGAATTTACAACTGAACGCAAAGTGGATGAGTCTATTATAAAGCTTGTCCAGGGAATGCATTTATATGAGACATCCTCTGATCAGGCAAAGAAAGGGGGCATGTTTGTCCTTTCTCTGTTGCATTGTGAGTTGGTGTTATACTGAAAGACTGTCTTGTATCCAGGAAACAGCAGATGTGGATGGATATTTTTTTTTTCCTTGCCTTTCACTTAAAATATATCATATTCTGGAATTTAATTTAAAAAGAAAAAAAATCACAAGATTTGTTTCTTTGACAATTAAAATATTTATAAATCTCAGAAGACTTCCTCTCTAACTCCCTGCATCTTCCTGAATCTGTCTCAATGCCACCATTTTTCAGTGTAACTTTTGCATGCGTTGCAAAGCTCCAAATATTTCACAGAGCTTTAAATATTTGATTTATTGAATTGTTTTACTGCAGCTCAGTTTAGTTTGTACCTACTTTCTCTGGCTTACGGTATAGAAAGGAAATGTGTATCTTGTGATATCAACATTGTTTTGATAAGTTGCAATATTTAACAGTTCCTAGCAGCATTCAGGAGGGCTTATACCAGCAAAATAAGATGAATGATGAATGCTTCCATTTTGTTTCAAAGCAAAGTTCATGAAAATAAAAGGCCATGGTCCATACTTGACTGTAGTTTCTTTCCTCTTGCTGAACACTGTATTATCAGATTAAAATGCAGATAATGGGCTAATCTGCTCTTTTTATGTTTGGACTTGCAAATCATTATGTGTCTTTTCATCTATTCATAGTACAGAAGTATTCTCTCTTAATACTAATTACTAGATTTTCAATGGCAACTATAAAATACTAACATATATGCAACCTTCCATAAAGAAGATTTATAAAGAAGTTAAATATCATCATTTTCCCTTGTCACGTGTAAACAGAACATAACATTCCTTTGTTAAATGGAGAAACTGAGGCAAGAAACAACGAAAAGACTTTCCTAAGAAAACAAAACAAGTTTTCAGAACTTCAGCTAAATTCTTTGGAAATCATTGGCTATATACAGTCTCCACAATTAAATCAGAATATAATTTATAACTTTACTTAGGAATTGGGTTTATGACTTTACTTAGGAATTGTAAAGTATCTAGTAGCTTTAATCTAAATGAAGAGCATTTTTTGCTTGTTTATTTGTTTTTTGGTTGGTTGGTTGGTTGATTTTAAATCTCCAGAATATTCCTCCGAAGTTATTCAGTGGTGTAACATTTGAGAATGTATATCATATAATAAGGAAGTTTATGATTTACAGATAACTACTATAGCTGTTCATTTAAGTTGATTGATAATATATATTTTTTTCTTTTCCTCTGGTATGTTGCATGATATATGTTGTCTTGGAACTGAAAACACTTCGTCCATGCATGTATATTTCAGGAACGAGTGGTCTGGATGAAAGAAGAACTAACCCCAAGCATAAAATAGAATAAAGTAGAATTGCTCCATTGATTAGTGTAATCACAAATGAGTACATCGTGTCCTGACCAATGTAAATATATCCCCATATCTAATATTATTTATTTATTTATTTTCAAAATTCACAAGTTTAAAAATCTTCCCATTTTGCAGCACAGCACCACATGTTCCCTGCACTTGACTGATGTTCTAGCACTCCCTTGCCTGGTAGAACTCTCCCAACATATCATTGCCAAACTAAGCACAGGAAGAGGAACTTCCAGGGATAATGATGAAAAAGCAAAAAGGGGAGAGGAGGATTGTAAAATGCTAAGCTCCTCATAACATTTTTTTTTCTATTTTACTAGCATAAGCATGCTTAAACTGATAAATCCCAACCTCTGAGTGGAGTTGTACAACTCAGTGTAGTGATCGCTTTAAATACAGTTCTTATAGAAAAACAAACAAACAAACAAACAAACAAACAAAAAAACTTCTCATAATTAGATTAAAATTTTCTAGCAACATATTCAGAGTATCATGTAGCTCAGAGGAAATTACAGCTCAGTTCTTTACCCAGCTTTCAAGTGTAGCTACTTCAGACCACAATGAGCAACAGAAATCCTATAAAAAGATGTCTTATTTAAGTTTTCAAGAAAGAAAGAAAGAAAAAGAAAGAAAGAGACTGAGAAAGAGACTCTATTCTTTGTCGTGGCTGGTTGATAGTAGAGATGTTATAACACAAACAGTTCATCCCTTTAATTAACAGAAACAATTAACACTGATGGAAGCATGTTAAAGTTCCCTCTCTACAAGTACTTTTCAGTTCCAGCAATTAGGAATGTTGAATTTGACTTAAAAAATTGTTAAAACTACTCTTGAAATAGGACTTCTGAAAGGCTTCTTTGGAAAAAATCTGGAAGAATTTCACAATAAATTTCCTGTTTCTCACCCTAATACTGACATCTGGCTGGAAAAACACTTTATTATTATTTTTTTTTCCCCATGGGAGTCCCAGGTCAAACTTTTCTGTGCATATTTATGTTTACAATAATCACATCCAACATCTGATGCATATCTTAGCTCTCTCTCTGCCATCTCACCTAGCAATGGATTTTGTACTTTATGAGAAATATGGTGTGCAGTAATAGCGACAATGGATCAACAATGCACTGAGAATGCTTGCAATAGTGTCAGGCATGACTGTATGGTCTGTAACTCCTCAAATGAAACACCCTTAACACTCATTCGGAGCTGTGGAATCAAGGAACCACTGCAGTGGGCTTCCATTTTTAAAGGCTCTTTTAGTTAGTGTGTGCCCAGCATGTCCTTCAGTTCTTCTCCCTGTGCACAGTGTCTTGAAGTATTTCCTGAAAAGCGTTGTTTCACTGAAGGGGAAACAAACAGAAATACCTTCCAAAGAATATGACTGCAATTCGCTACTTATTGTTGTATTCGTAACACGAATAAAGAAGTTCACAGACAGATAGACAGAGGCAAACTGAATTCTACTACCATATTATGGGCTTGGTAAGTCAAAGTGAAGATGAATGCCAGCCTAGTGTGGATTTTCTCAGCTGCCATTGGTGTAAGAAGGCATTCCTGACAGATTTCTATAACTGTTTAGCTTCTTAACTTGAATTGGAGATAGGTAAGTTGGCTATTATTTGTTTCTAAACTAAATAAAAGTTAGAAAGCTAATCAGACACAGTTCAATTAAGTTATTGATTAGGAGTATAAGAGACCATAAATAATTAACAAAATAAAATATGTTAGTAACACTTTCTTTGTTGTGATTCTGAACCAGTTAAAAAGGAGGCCAACTCAGCATGCATTTTCAAGCTGCCTTCATATTCTATTTCTTTACAATATATAGTTTAATAGAATTTAATAAACTCCCATCTGCTTATCTTTAGAGAGAATGTGCCAAAAATATCAAAATGTACCAGGCACAGAGATTATAATTACTGGTATCCATTTGTCAATTTTTAAAACAAAAATATGAAAGCAACTAAAAACCATCTATACTTAGTAGAAGGAATAAAGTCTTTATATTTATATAACAGAACTAAAGGTTATATGAAGTTTAATAGGTCTCTTGATGTGGGTGTTGAAGGTCATATTCAGAGCTTAATATGTCACACAAAAGACCTTGACAAACACTTTTAAAAATATCCCTTTGAAAATATATCAGTGGTTAAAATAAATCTACCTAAAAAGATGTAAAGTTCATGAATACTCCTCTTTTTTGTTGTTGTTGCTGTTCTTTTTACTTCTTTTTTTTTTTCTTTTCTTTTCTTTTTTTTTTCCCACTAACAATTCATCAATGATCATTACTGATCATTACACAACTGACAGTTTTTCAACATTTCTTGGTATTTATTGACATAATATGAATCATATTTATCCAAAAAGCAACTACGCAGTCAAAAACTGTGTAGCACTTAACAGTTCATAGAAGGTAGTATATTCTGCTCTCTCCTGATGAAGTTTGTAAGGTATTTAAGTACTTTGAAAATTAAAACATTTGGTTTTACAATATTGTATCCATTGAAGTTGGTAGCAATACAACCCCACAAAAGAAAAAGTCAGCTAATATTATTGACATATCCTCTAGAAGGAAAAGAAAATATGTTTTTCAGATGTAATATACGGCAGATCTCTGAGTGGCTGTCAATGGCTTTTTTCAATAGGAGGCAACATATCTCCGCAGAGTGGTACTGTGTATTTTAGAAAGCACACCCAGTGGCAGGTCTCTTCAAAATAGAAGTCAGTAACATAATTTTTTTTTGTTGCTGTCTGAATTACCATTTTTTTCCCATTTTGGTGAGCACAGGTTTTTAGTATGTCCCAGCTTCCTCTTCTCTCTCTCTCCCCCTCCCCCTCTCTCTCTCTCTCTCTCTTTAAAACTATTGTATGCCCTGCATAAAATGATTCTGTGCTAGTTGCTGATACCACTACTGTTATTGTAGCCCCTAAATGGTTCCAAAAGGAAAAAAAACAAAACAAACAAAACACACACACACACACAAAATAATAATAAAAACAAACAAACAAAACGAGAGTTGATTCTAAGAAGTGATTTGAATAGGTTCAACTTCTGTTTTAGATAGTAAATATAAGCGTTACTTTGTGAAAGACAAAATAAAGCTTTGGAATTTACTTTCATTGAAAATTGAGATGAAGGAGAATGGAGGAATGGATGGAGAAAGGGAACAAAGAATGGAGGAAGGTAGGTGAGAAGAGAGAGAGGGAGGGAGGAAGGGAATAAAAAGGAGAAAGGGAGGGAGTGAAGGGACATGTTCATGTCCCTGCACAACCTTACAAAAACTAGTCTTCCCTTAACTCAAAAGGAAAAAAAAGAGACAAATTCCTATCTAACAACCTTGACACTATCCCTCTCCCCCCAATAAACCACAGCATTTTTCTCCTGTCAGGTTTCTTTTGTTACTAAATACAGCCACCACAAAGCAGGGAAAATACAAACACCATGCACAGAATCCCCAAATCTAGTTTTCTTAAACTCTTTGTAGTGAATGGTATTTCAAGTATAAAAAAGAGGTTTATTAGTAAATACAGAATCACAGAATCATAGAATGGTTTGGATTGGAAAGGACCTTAAAGATCATCTAATTTCACCCCTCCTCTGCCATGGACTCCTTTATCAAATTTTAATTTATCCAAATTTAAAATATTTCCATTGAGAGTCCCCTAGCCATGATCTTAGCATGCAAGGCATACACAAACTTGACAAAGGAAATTATTGGAGACAATGTCCCACTGTAATTAAAACAGTGGAAGGGCAGAACACAGAAACTTTCCCACCCAGCACTCACCCTTCCCATCCTAATGCACATAGAAATACATGCTTTGTAGACCACAAATACCCAGGCTGATTAATTACATGGTTATGCTATATTACTCATGCATTCCTCCTGAAATGTCAAAAGGATTAGGAGTGCCACATCTTTCCTCCCAAACTCTAACCTTAAGGAGCCCTGCTGCAAGGAAAACAGTGCAATTACTTTCGTACACTGTCTATTTTACAGTAGGGGGAAAAAAGAGCTTTACTAACAGCAAATAATTATACCACCACTTAATGACTGATTTAACATAGAAAACCCATCTAATTCCTTTTGTCATTACAATCTACAGTGCTAACACTCTAACAATGCTGCCTTAGCTGTTCGACATTACATTAGCATTAAGAATAATGCTAATATAAAACATAGTTTAACTTTTTATATTGTTAATCTGCATCAATGCACAATACACCCTGTGTATTATGAGGCCTATTAGTGTAGCAAACGTTTGGGTGATACAATTCGGTCTTGCAGAATCAAGAGAGGCACTAGTGCAGCATATTACACATTTGAATGATGAACTTCCACAGCACACAAAGGAAGGTGTTATATAGTTTTCATTTTACAAAATAAAACAAATCGCAGCTTGAGACGTTGTCAAGGGGCAACACTTACTTCAAGACACAACTCAATTTTTTCAAGACATGCCTACTTTTAGAATGGCTTCATGTAGATGAATACTGCCTCATCTTGTAGCTTCGAGATGGAGATGGGCCTGTTTCCCTTATTATTTATATACGCAAAGGATTAATACTGCATTGGGATTAATACTGAAAGTTTTGTTGTTGTTGTTGTTGTTTTTAAGAATGTAGGAGAACCTCAATTTATGTTACAAGATTTTGGAATAGTGGTTTATTTCTATTTTAATTCAAAGTGCTAGGCTAGTTACTGTATAAACATTGTAAGAAGCAGTACTTGCCTATATCAGCTAAACATATAAATAAAATATAGGCCTAGGATGAGCAGAAAAAAAAAATAAATAAAAAAAAAGGAAAAAAAGGAAAAAAGGAGAAAGAGAGAACAAGAAAAAAAGAAAGAAAAAAAAAAAGAAAAAAAAGATAAAAAAAAGAAAAAGAAAGAAAAGATAAAAAAAAAAAAGAAAAAAGCAGAAAATAATAATAATAATAATAATAAAAGAGTGTTCTTACCTTTGTCTTGCAGATATCACTGTACAAGTGTTCAATTAAGTTGTAGACCCCAAACTTTTCAGAACTGCTAAATTCTTTCTGGAAAAAGAAATCTGACCATATCATAGATGTTTCCATGAGTTCCAGGTTTTAGTCCAGGTTTCAGGTTCCAGGTTTTCCAGCATCAAGCCCACTTGAGGGAGCCTCCAGGACCTGGAAGCCCTCACAGGGAGGCTGATGAGGAGTAGGCGGAGCCAGCAATGCCCCCTCCCCACCCGTTCAAAAGCTGCCACTACAGAGTGTGGTGAACAGGGCGTCAGTAAGGATTGGTGTGTCAGTTCGTGCAGGCAGCGCAAGCAGAGCGGGTAGAGTGTTCCCCCCACCCCCGCCCATATGAACAACTCCTTTAACGGCAATCTACTGCTAGCTAAGCTGCAATGGTCTCCACCAGGCACACTCTCTGGGAAGTCTGTACACATACAGACTGACTGCCCAATCAAAAATACAGCAGTTCAGGTCTCTGGATGCAGGAAGTGCCTGAGCCTGTTGCTACCACCTGTGGGGGACAGAGAGACTGTGTGAGTGAGGTGTGAGCAGGTGAATGACCTGGTCTGCCTTGTGGCAGAACGCAAGGGGAAGGTTGAGAGGCTGAGGGCCATCAGGGAGCATGAGTGGGAGATAGACTTGTGGAGCAACTCCCTGCATGGCCTGAAGGACAGGCACCGGGGTGAGACACCCCAAATGGGGGTGGACCCCCTGCCATGTTGCCGTCGGGCAGAGGGAGGGGACCGAGGAGTTGAGGAGGAATGGAGACAGGTCCCTGCTCGACATCACAGGTGATGCCCCCCCACCAGCCCCACTTTCCCAGGTGCCCTTACGCAACAGGTTTGAGACCCTGGAGCTTGAGAGACCAGTAGCAGAGGACGAGGTAGTAAGTCTACCCAGGAGGATGCCTAGGGCAAGGAAGTTGACTCCACACCTCAGGACTGCCCCCACCAAGACAGAAAGAAGGTTATTGTTGTGGGCAACTCCCTTCTCAGGGGAACAGAGGGCCCTATTTGTCAGCCTGACTGTACCCGTAGGGAAGTCTGCTGCCTCCCTGGGGCCAGGGTCAGGGACATTGCCAGAAGGCTTCCCAACCTGTTTTTCCCCTCTGATTGCTATCCTCTTTTGATAGTCCAGGCAGGCAGTGATGACAGTGAAGAGAGAAGCCTGAAGACTGTCAAACAGGACTTTAGGGGACTGGGATGGTTAGTGGATGGAGCAGGAGTACAGGTGGTGTTTTCGTCTATCCCTACGGTGGCAGGGAGGGGTACAGAGAGGACATGGAAAGTCCACCTGATAAACACGTGGCTCGGAGGCTGGTGCCAACAAAAATTTTGTCTTTTTTTTGACAATGGTGTGCTTTACTCGGCAGCCGGCCTGATGGCTGCAGACAGGTCCCTATCTCTAAGGGGAAAACAGATCCTAGGCCAGGAGCTGGTGGAGCTCATTGAGAGGGCTTTAAACTAGGTAAGAAGGGGGATGGGGCTGAAACAAGGCTTGTTAGAGCTGTGCCAGGGGGAACAATGGCAAGGCTGGGAAAGAAAGCAATGGCCCAACTGAAGTGCATCTACACTAATGCACGCAGCATGGGTAACAAACAGGAGGAGCTGGAAGTCATCGTGTGGCAGGCAGGCTATGACTTGGTTGCCATCATGGAAACGTGGTGGGACCACTCTCATGACTGGAGTGCTGCAATGTCTGGCTATAGGCTCTTCAGAAGGGACAGGCAGCATGGCAGGGGTGGTGGGATGGCTCTCTATATCACAGAGAGTTTTGATGTCGTGAAACTTGAGGCTGGGAATGATAGGGTTGAGTCCCCATGGGTTAGGATCAGCAGGAAGGTCAACAATGCAAGCATCCTGGTGGGGGTCTGTTATAGACCACCGAACCAGGATGAGGAGACTGATGAGGAGTTCTACAGGCAGCTGGCAGAAGTTGCGAAATTGTCAGTGCTTGTTCTCATGGGGGACTTCAACTTCCCAGATATATCCTGGAAGCACAACACAGCGCAGAGGAAGCAGTCTAGCAGGTTTCTGGAGAGCGTAGAAGATAGCTTCCTGACACAGCTGGTTAGTGAGCCTACCAGAGGAGGTGCCCTGCTGGACCTTCTCTTCACAAATAGAGAAGGACTGGTGGGAGATGTGGTGGTTGGAAACTGTCTGGGGCAGAGTGACCACGAAATGGTAGTTCTCCATTCTTGGAGAAGCCAGGAAGGGGACCAGTAAAACTGCTGTATTTGAACTTCCGGAGGGCCGCCTTTGAACTGTTCAGGACACAGGTTGGCAGATCCCTTGGGAGGCAGTTCTGAAGGGCAGAGGAGTCCAGGAAGGCTGGGCACTCTTCAAGACGGAAATCTTAATGGCGCAGGAGCGGTCTGTCCCCATATGCCCAAAGAAAAGCTGATGGGTTGAAGACCGGCCTGGCTGAACAGAGAATTGCTACTTGAGTTTAGGAAAAAAAAGAGGGTTTATAATCTTTGGAAAAGAGGGGGGGGCACTGAGTAAGATTATAAGGATGTTGTGAGTCTGTGCAGGCACAAACTTAGAAAGGCCAAAGCTCACCTGGAGCTCAATCCAGCCAATTTTGTTGCCTTTAACTGCTGTTAAAGACAACAAAAAAATGTTTTTACTAATACATCAATGCAAAAATGAGGACTAAAGAGAATCTCCATCCTTTACTGGATGCGGGGGGGGAACTTAGTTACAAGAGATGAGAAAAATAAATCTATGCTTTTAATAGGGATGTACTTTTGTACACTCTTTATTTTGGAGTGTTCCATTATACACTGTCCTGCTTGACTATCCACTGCTGAACATGAAATGTTTACATCTAATTGATTGGCTCTTTCAACACATTTGATCATCAGAAAGTGCAAAAAGGATGTTTTCAAAGTTTATAAAGGCATATGTTGACCTTTCTTTGTGAATATAAAAATCTAATTCTATTGCTATTATCCCCTCTGCAGAACGGAAGCCATGCAATGGCTGGGAACATATAAACGCTCACTGCAGAACAGAGAAATAACATTTCCAAGGACACATGTCTTAAGGACATACTTCTATAATGGATGGGGACATTCTTTCTCCTTTCTCATGCCTTCTTCTTTCTGCCTTTGCCAACGATACAGAGAACTGCAAACGCTGTCCAGAGATTCACATCTAATGACATCAGCCTCTGCTTGAACACAGTACAATGGTTTGAACATAGACATACCACTCTCAGAACAGAGTCTGAGGCATATTACCTGTAAACATGCCCCACTTTGCATCCTGCCTTATTGCTTCTATACAGCTATCTCACAAATGCCTATCACAGCTACCTGTCAACTACCTTACAAATCATTCCTATAATTGTTTGAACTTCCCTATACTAAAGGGAATATCCATTAGGGTGTAACTTGAGATTGATGGCAGAAACCTCTCCAAGATACAAGAAAAAATATCTAAATAATATAATCATGAGTTGGAAGGAACCCAAAAGAATCATGGAGTCCAACTCCTGGGTCTGCACAGGGGCAACCAAAAATCAGACCACATGAGAGCATTGTACAAATGCTTCTTGAATTCCAAGGCTTGGTGCCATGACCACTTTCCTGGGGAACCTGTTCCAGCACCCAGCTACCCTCCTGGTGAAGAACCTTTTCTTGGTATCCAATACGAACCTCCCCTGTAGCAGCTCTATGCTGTTCCCTGGGGTCCTGTCTCTGTGCCCAGAGTGCAGACCTTAGTGCCTGCCTTTCCACTCCCCGCATGAAGAAGCTGCAGGCTGCCATGAGGCCCCCCTTTAGCCTCCTCTGCTCTGGGCTGAACAAACCAAGGGATCTCAGCTGCTGCTCACACGTCTTCCCCTCTTCACCATTTTTGCAGCCTCCTTTTGTAATAGTTCTATGTCCTTTTGTTCTGGCTCCCAGAACGGCATGCAGATTTACGGTGAGGCCATACAAGCACAGAGCAGAGCAGGACAATCCCTTCCCTTGACCAGCTATCAATGTTGTGAATAATGCATCCCCCATGTGGTTCGCCAGGGCATGCTGCAGACTTCTATTCAACTTGCCGTTGACCAAAACCCCCTGAATCCTCTCTTTATGTCTGCTGTCCTCTGTCAGAGGAGCACACGGGCATGGGAAGAGACAACTTTACAGAGTTCCCTGTCTTTTCCTTCAGAGTTGAAAGAATAGCAGGTTTAGGAAACAGAATGGAGGGCTGGGTATCATTATTATGTTGCTCTTCATCCCATCTTGTAGTTAAAAGTGAATTTACAGTAACTGTTTGTTCTCTAGATACCCAGTACCCTGAGCTGGTGGAAGGGGATGGGGAGCAGGATGTGACCCTTACTATCCATGAGGAAATGGTTGGTGACCTACTACAGCACTTAGATGTATGCAAGCCAATGAGGCCAGATGGGATCCACCGAGGCTACTGAGAGAACTGATGGAAGAGCTGGTCAAGCCACTTTCCATCATTTATCAGCATTCCTGGCTATCGGGGAAGGTCCCAGTTGACTGGTGGCTAGCAAATGTAATGCCCATCTACAAGAAGGGCCGGAGGGCAGACCCAGGAAACTATAGGCCTGTCAGTTTGACCTCAGTGCCAGGGAAGCTCATGAAGCAGATTATCTTGAGCGTCATCATGCGGCACTTGAAGGGCAGCCAGGTGATCAGGCCCAGTCAGCACGGGTTTATGAAAGGCAGGTCCTGCTTGATGAACCTGATCTCCTTCTATGACAAAGTGACATGCTTGGTGGATGAGGGAAAGGTTGTGGATGTGGTCTACCTTGACTTCAGTAAGGCTTTTGACACCATTTCCCACAGCATTCACCTTGAGAAATTGGCTGCTCTTGGCTTGGTCTGGCGTATGCTTCATGGGGCTAGAAACTGGCTGGTTAGCCATGACAAAGAGTCGTGGTGAATGGAGTTAAATCCAGTTAGAGGCTAATGGAGTCTCCCGGGGCTCAGTACTGAGGCCAGCTCTCTAATATCTTTCTTGATGATCTGGATGAGGGGATCGAGTGCACCCTCAGTAAGTTTGCAGATGGCACCAAGTTAGGCGCGTGTGTCAATCTGCTTGAGGCTAGGAAGGCTCTGCAGGAGGATCTGGATAGGCTGCACCGATGGGCTGAGGTCAACTGCATGAAGTTTAACAAGGCCAAGTGCTGGGTCCTGCACCTGGGGCGCAATAACCCCAAGCAGAGCTACAGGCTGGGAGATGAGTGGTTGGAGAGCTGCCAGGTGGAGAAGGACCTGGGAGTGATGGTTGATAGTCGGCTGAATATGAGCCAGCAGTGCGCTCAGGTGGCCAAGAAGGCCAACGGCATCCTGGCTTGCATAAGAAGCAGTGTGGCCAGCAGGTCTAGGGAAGTGATTGTCCCCCTTTACTCAGCTCTGGTGAGGCCTCACCTCTAGTACTGTGTTCAGTTTTGGGCCACTTGCCACAAGAAGGACATTGAGGTGCTCGAGAGAGTCCAGAGAAGGGCAACAAAGCTGGCGAGGGGTCTGGAGAACAAGTCTTACAAGGAGCAGCTGAGGGAACTTGGTTTGTTCAGCCTGGAGAAAAGGAGGCTCGGGAGTGAACTTTTCGCTCTCTTTAAGTACATTAAAGGAGACTGTAGTGAGGTGAAGGTTGGTCTGTTCTCCCACGTGCCTGGTGACAGGACGAGGGGGAATGGGCTAAAGTTGTGCTAGGGGAGGTTTAGGTTGGATATTAGGAAGAACTTCTTTACTGGAAGGGTTGTTAGGCATTGGAACAGGCTGCCCAAGGAAGTGGTTGAGTCAGTATCCCTGGAGGTCTTTAAAAGATGTTTAGATTTAGAGCTTAGCGATATGGTTTAGTGGAGGACTTGTTAGTGTTAGGTCAGAGGTTGGACTTGATGATCTTGAGGTCTCTTCCAACCTAGACAATTCTGTGATTCTGTGATTCTGAGTCAACAATTTAACTCAGTAATTTAAGAATGCCATATAAAACAATATTTTATATACCTGTTTCAATAGAAAGAACAGGTAGAGCTAGCCACATATTAACTGATTTCAAAATTCAGGAAATGATTGTCTTGACTGGTCACATATTTGATGTAGGGTTAGAGGGTATTTTAGTTTTTCATTCGTCTCTAATATGAAAGAAATTGACATCCAGCTTTGCAATAGAGTTAAAGAAATGCAATATGAAAATGTACACTAGAATATCCCATCTGAGAGGGCTGTAAATTCTGCACTACCCATTACTCGGTCAGAGTCCTATTCTGTACATGGACTAAGAATGAAGGTGTGAAATCATTAGAGTTTATGTCTGAGGCAGGCTGTAAGCCCTGGCCTATTTCTTCAGAAGTGTCACTACTTCCTGTTTAACATATTGACCTGCCTATTTGGCATTTGACAGCACTATTGAATTTTTGCTGAATTTTATGCTTCAGGAAGGACGTAAAGTAAAAGGTTTTCCCCTGGGCTACCCCTTCAACAGCCTCAAATTTACTATGAACTTCAAAAATACTTTGCAACCCCATGTAAATATGTTATTTCCTATTTTATTTTGGAGGCAGCTTTTCTTCTATTTATTAAAAAAAATAAAATAGGAAAAAGAAGTAACAATGCAATAAATTAAAAGTTTCCCTTGACTCTAGAGAAGTTGTTTGGAAATGATCAAGTGTTTCCAAAACACAAGTAAATAAATGCCTCCTTTGCTCTTTCTTTCCATATTTTTTTGGCTGGTTTAGGTGGATCTCAGCACTTTGTCTTTGATGACCATTCCAGGAACCACTTTCCTGGTACTTAGTTCCTCCTTTACACCATCATGAAGCCCAGTTTCTAGGCTGGGACCATAGGTTCCACTAGGTGGCAAAAGACCTGAAACTTGAATATTGCAGCACTGAAAAAGGAAACATCCACATTCTGTTGTAGACATAAGGAGAGATTTCAAAAAGCCTTCTGGGTCTTAATTCCCATCATAGTGTGAACTACAACTGAAACTAAGATTTCTTCAGAAAACGCGTGTCATGACACTTAGTGCAACAGTACAGAAAAATTAGGTGCCTGGAGTTCACAGCAATCAAACTGTCATCTAAATACTGTGGACAGCATACAGGAAAACTTAGATGTGCAAGGTTCATAAACATCACCAAACCAAGCCAAAGCTAGCTGGTAAGGTAGCTCTGAAAAAAACAAACAAACAAACAAACAAACAAACAAAAAAAAAAACACAACCAAACAACCAACCAAACAAACAAAAAAAAAACCAACAAAATCCTGGCATAGATTTGTACTACAATTCAGTTCTGCAGACATTTTCTTCTGTAAAACAGAATCTCAGAATCTTGTCCTCACTTCAGATATCTAAGGCATTAACTAGGGCAGAGGTGGCTAGTGGGCTAGTGGTTTCTTTTGAAATGTGATCAGAGGAGGGAGATTTAGAAGATGGACTGGTGGAGGAAGGGAGTATGTGTGAGTGTGTGCTGAAGGTACCTGGCCATGTCTTTAAAATGCCCAGGGATCACTTGCAAGAAAAAATGCTATGCACTGAAATGCGCTGTAATTCTGATTGTCCTCACTGGCCATATGGCAGAGAAGGTTGTTGAGAGAAGACATGTCTTAAGGGCTTCATCGGAGTCTCAGAACAGCATTGTTTATAGTCTAAGGATCCAATTCTTCCCCCTACTGCTACTCTGCTTCATAGCTTTAAGATACAGTAATTCTAGGTTCCACTTCACAGGAGACAATTAGATTTACCAATATTTAATTTTAAAGCACAGAGTGTTCATGACTGCAATAACTTCAGTGAAGGGACAGGGACACCCAGAGCTCATAATTCAACTACAATTTAACATTCTAAAACTTTCCCACTGCTGAACCCATTCTTTCCAACCCCCCTTTCATTTTTTCTCTTTGTCACATTGTTCTGCCAGCATTCAGTGTTACTATTTTTTTTCAATTACTCTCGGATTTTCATCCATCATACTACAAATGCCTTTAAAGTTTTTTTTCCTTTATTCTTTTCTTGCCTAATAGGTCATGAGTTGTGAAGCAAGTCTGTGCTTTCCTATTTTTTTTCTTTCTTTTTCTGTCTTTTATTTTTTTTTTTTTTTCCTTACTGCCTTGCATAGATTTATCTGGGGAGAAAAAGATGGTTAAATTATTTATTAAAAAGAGAGTGAATGACTGAACAGAGTATGGCTTGCAATTGCTACAGTGACATGTTTCATCCCACAGTAGAGATCAGCTAGTATATTTAATCAGCTACTTCAGCTCAGGTGCAGGATACAACCTATTAAGTTGAGGAAATCCTACCACAAAGGGTATCTATCTGCCTTCTAAGGTATCAGTAAATTCCACTGAATAGTTCATTTGCACATTTCTACCAGTCCTGAGGACACATTAACACCTTTTATTTATTTATTTATTTATTTATTTATTTATTTATTTATTTATTTTGTCTCTTAATAAATTAAAGAGTTCTTTTGCTATCTTTAAGATGGTAGTTTCACTCTCAAGTTCATGTCAAGAATGCTTATTTTAGGTCAAAGTAGTCTTTCTAAAGTTAAAGAGAAAATCCGAATTACACCACTGACTAGCTGGATAATAATCACAGAATCACACAGAATTTCTAGGTTGGAAGAGACCTCAAGATCATCGAGTCCAACCTCTGACCTAACGCTAACAGTGTGGCTTATTTTAAGCCACAGTTGTAAACACATCTGGAGTCTCTTTCTCAAAAGAGAATAAGTTTAAATTAATGTCCTTTGACTTTCTTTTTCTTCTTGAATGTCCTATTAGATACGGAGTTAAGAATGAAGATGTACTGATCCACATAAATGGATAAGAATATGATTAAAGTCAGATCAGGTATCAAGGAAGTTCACGATATATACAAGGTTAGCATATGGGATAACCATAGCAGGAGCTGGTAAAAGACAAGCATATAAGTGGCAGGCAGAAGACTGGAGATCTGTCTTCAGACAGAAATCCTGAGCACAAACAAGAACAACTGCAGAATTATTTTGCCTCCTCACACTATGGTGGTAGAACTCCTGGGTGAATTATAAGCTGTCTGGGTTTATCTACTAATCTACTGGCATCCTGGTCCAGTGGGTAGCACCCTTGCCCATGGCAGGGGTGTTGATACCAGATGATCTTTAAGGTGTCTTCCAACCCAAACCATTCTGTGAATCTATGATCAGACTGTCGCAGTGCTGTTGGGTTTGGATGAGACATCTGAGTCAGTTTCACAAGTTGTGACCATCACAGAGATCACACCTTGCACTTCCTTCTCCCCCCATATGGTGCTTCTCTGGGTAGTGCCAGACCTACTGTTTCTCACCCTTTTATTAGGCAGTTTAATTCTTGAGTCTGAAATTGTTATTGATGGTTGCTTAATTTTCTGCAGAATTTTTATTCTGAACTCTCTTACTGAATAGTTAGGTAAGCATCACAGTTAACACAAGAACAGAAGCGATTGGAAGGTAAAAGAGGAAGTAAAACAGAACCAACTATTTTTCCAACACTGTGTTAGGTTGTCTCATCCAGTATTACCTAAGTGCACATTTAAATACCAGAAAGTTGACTATATTCAACTCAAAGTCTGGTAGTTCAGACAGAGTTTGCCAAAAGCTAATAATAATCAGATGGCTGTCACTCAGAACACAGTAGCTTGCTCATTTTATTTCCATACAGATTTGAAATGTTGGTTAGTTGCATTGATATTACCTGGTCCAGTGGGCCAGATAAGCTTGATGAAGTTCTCCCCTGTGTTAGGTTACATATTAGGCAAATGAGAGATCACTCAGATGATCTATACAACTTTATTAGGCCAGTCCTTGCACAGACTTAATAGAAAGAATTACTCACAAGGTCCAAGTCTCTCCAAAGGGAAGTTAAGGAGTACAATGCAGTGTCTCCTTTCATTTTACATTAATCTTTAGGGACAGATTCTCCAGGGAACTAAAGATTGCACCACAAAACACATGTATTCCTACACCTTGCAGCATGGCCCCAGCTGTGTGCAGTCCCTCTCACTAACATCAGGACTCTAACAAAATTTGTTCTCATCCACAACTCTGTGCTTTAGGATCTCATCCCTATCAACAAGAATCAGCACAATACTAAAAGTCTTCCTCTGTCATTGCTGTTAAAGAGGGTAGAGAAAATACACTGCACAGGTGTTCACTTCATTTCAAAGGATTCAACTTCCTCACCAACAGGCTTTAAACAGGCTTTAGTACACAAACTGGATCACAACTTTTGTCTTTCTATAAGACAGCATGAGGATACCAAACTCTAGTGAAATTAGCATTGTATTCATACAGCAGCCAGGACTCCGCACATCTATCCATTCCAGTAAATTAAATGATTCACAGAAGTCTTCTCCGAAATTGAGGCCACCATTTAAACTTGGTCATCCCTCCCAAACCAGCTCTTGAGAGTGTTTTTTACCATGCTAACTCCAAACACAAATTTGGTAATGGGACAATGACAGTAGACATAGGGCAATGTCTTTCAGGGATGCATACAAGTTATTAGAAGAATAGATGATTCTGTTCCAAAGTCCTGGTGCATCCTTTAATTTACCACTGTGAGCATAAGTATTCACTATGCCTACTAGAAGTTTGTAAATGGGAGAAAGAGCTCTCATGACTAAATTATCTTCAATTTGCCCTCCAAAGGTATTTAACACTCTCAGGCATAGACACCACTTTAAATAATAGGCAGTGAAAATAACCTTAGTAGTAGTAGTTTGCTAATATAAATGGCAATACCTCTACTATGGAAACTGAACAAGTGGTTGGGAAACTCACCTCTCAAGGCAATAAATCAGTATCAGTGGTAAAAATAAATATGGAAAAAAAAAAAAAAAAAAAGGTTATTTAACTTCTGGAGTCTATTAAGACTTAATTTAAAAATGCTTATAAGGGGCATTAATGAAAGGTGATACATACAAATATATATATATTATTATTATTCTGCAATAACACCACAGCTCTACCACACCATCAAGAAAAGGTATCAAAATTTGGAATAAGCTTTGATGAAAACTACTCATAACTCTCAGATAAAGTTCATGCAGTGATGTATTACTAAAGCTGAGTGATTTTTTCTTTGATTTTTTTAATGCTCATTAGTAATTAATTTTTTCTCCTTTAAAGAAGATGAGGTCTTCTTTGCATAGAAATGAACCATGGACAATTTCCAAGGGACTGAATGAGTCTTTTTCTTAACATGCTTCAATAAATAACCTGGGCTAGGATATTCAAAAGAGACCTGATGAGAAAGACAATTCAGTTGCAATGTTTAGTTATTTTTTTAATGTGATTTCAGGTTAGTTATTTGTTGTGAAGGAAGAGAAATTCATACCCTTTCTAGGAACCCAGAAATACCCTGGGGCAAATAGAGAAAAATGTTTAACCTAAGGGCATGTCAGTGCAGCAGTTTGGCAGTAGTAAGCCTTCTTACTTAGGTACATTGTTTTTACAAGCTCATTACCTACAGGAGAAATTTTTCCTTGAGATCCTGGAGGAGTAAGAGAAAAAGTTTGGAATGAGGAAAATAAAATCCCTCTCTTGCCCCTGAAATTACTGCATTGCATATGCATACATGTGTGTCTTTGGTAGAATTCTTCAGAAATTAGCTGAGAACAGCCAGGATTCTGTTTTGTCTTATATAGTCAAATATATATATATATATATATATACACTTATACACACACATATATATAATTGCTATCAGCTTTCTCCAGACGGTGTTGAAAAACACAAAAAAATGAGAAAGTTTTCTGTCAAAAATACTTCAGTCCTTGGAGTAAAAATGCCAAAATATAGAATCTGGGGCAATTTTACTAATCCAACATTGAAAAGCTGGGACAGCATGACCAAAATTGTTCTATCATGTACCACGTACTTCTTGCTAACATCACTTCTGACTTGTATTCTTTTCTGCTAGTCAAGTTCACCTTGATGAACAAAGTATGTCCTGATATTAGGGAATACCTGGTGATATTGACAAATGCCCACCAGAGCCCAGAATTAGGTGGAACCACCCAACTCATTTTTATATATGACCTACTGGTATACTAAGCACTAATTTGAATGGAGGTCTTGGAAATACAGTAACTTGCTCATTACTTTCTGTTCTCTGTCACATCTATTCTGCAACCTACTGCCTCTATTCTTCTGTTTTACTCTTGGACCAGCTGTTGTTAACTATTATATTTTTCGTATAACTCTTTTCACTCAAAGTTATAATAGGCAGTTATTCTGAGCACTGTATGATCTAAGGAAGTCTTGGGAAAGAGACAGAGACAGACATGTGTGTGTAGTATTGAGGGAGGTTACAGAATAGAAAGTAACATCTGCATTCCCAGGTATGTTAAATTTGATTTGATGAAGAATTTTCAAGCAAAGTTATATGACCTGTCTTATACAGGAGATTTTCTAGGATTCACGGCATGGTTGATTTAAGAATGTCTTATCCAGGTACCCACTTAACAAGAAAGGGGTTGTAACCAAAAATCTCAAAAATGCCTTAATATATTTTAAAAGTAAACAAGGTCATTCGTAATGATTTGTTTATTTTCAGAAAGCATTTAAGTTTTTCGATTTTCATTATTATTATGATGATTGAAAAGTGGGTCAGGAGGTGATTTTAAAGTCTTCTTGGAAAGATAACCCCTAGTTCCTTGGTAAATGGTCTTGTCAAGGAGTGTCCTGTCAAATGCCCATTCTTTTTGTGCCCAGGGAATGTCAGCACATAAAGAAATGATTCCCAAGAAATCGCTCCCTTACTTTCACTTCCCTGCTTAGAGATATCTGTAATTTATTTGAATTACAAGTAATGGCTGGACTGAGCAGTGTGTCCTTCAGATGTAACTGTAGCAGAAACTTAGTTCTTAATTATTTTTGACCAAAGGAGAGTGGATCAAATGCCCTTTTCCAGTCCAACCTAACTTCAAAACTGTCTAAACAAACTGTTCTAACAATGTGAATCTTGATCTGGGACAGGGAAGCCTGAGGTCTCTGGATGACTGAAAGAGGGGTTCCTGCAGGAAGCGTGAGAGTTTTCACAGTGGTAAAGCATGAGGAAGAAGAACAATGTCCTTCACTTCCTGCTACCTGAACACAGAACACAGGTAAGAGAGCAGCGCAAAGGGACAGCTTGTCCCCTGCAGTTAAATGAAGGATTTATTATTATTATTATTGTTGTTGTTGTTGTTGTTGTTGTTGTTATTATTATTATTAATGTATTAATAATAATATATTATTATAATAATATAATATAATATAATATAATATAATATAATATAATATAATAAATATAATATAATATAATATAATATAATATAATAAATATAATATAATATAATATATAATATAAATATAATAATAATATTATATTATAATATTATTATTAATATAATAATGATAATGATAATGATAATGATAATGATAATAATTTATTTATTTATTTATTTTTCACCAAGGACAGTCCTTCTCAGGCAGTTAAGGCTCTAGGACTGAGTAATCTTTCCAGACAGAGTCACAACTCTCATTATGTGTTCTGTTTTCATTTCCAGTCCCACTCTGCATAGATTCAGCAAGCTGAATTCACAGGACAGTGAAATGCCTTTGGTGAAAAGGAAAATTAAATGAAGGGCAGTTCAGACATCCATAAAACCCCTTTCTCAACCTCTTCATGCCCAACCTAGAGTGATATGCTGTTTGCATAATTTTCTCTCCCCCAGCAGTGAGATGTGCACAGATGTTTCCCCCTGTACTTGGCTCTGGTGAGGCCGCACCTCGAGTACTGCGTTCAGTTTTGGGCCCCTCAATACAAGAAGGACATCGAGGTGCTCGAGCGAGTGCAGAGAAGGGCGACAAAGCTGGTGAGGGGCCTGGAGAACAAGTCCTACGAGGAGCGGCTGAGGGAGCTGGGTTTGCTCAGCCTGGAGAAAAGGAGGCTCAGGGGTGACCTTATTGCTCTCTACAGGTACCTCAAAGGAGGCTGTAGTGAGGTGGGGGTTGGTCTGTTCTCCCACGTGCCTGGTGACAGGACGAGGGGGAATGGGCTTAAGTTGCACCAGGGGAGTTTTAGTTTGGATGTTAGGAAGAACTTCTTTACTGAAAGGGTTGTGAGGCATTGGAACAGGCTGCCCAGGGAAGTGGTGGAGTCAGCATCCCTGGAGGTCTTTAAAAGACATTTAGATGTAGAGCTTAGGGATATGGTTTATTGGAGGACTGTTAGTGTTAGGTCAGAGGTTGGACTCGATGATGTTGAGGTCTCTTCCAACCTAGAAATTCTGTGATTCTGTGATTCTGTGTGTTTGCAGGAAGCAGTGTGCTCAGGTAAAGTAGCTTGTTCAGATAAAATGTCCTGTGTATCTTGGGCAGGTGGTGACTTGAAGAATCTCTACTGCTGACCACAGAGCTTAAAGGGTCTCAGAGACAACTACACTTTGATCCGTGTTTCACCCCAAGGCTCCTCATGCATTCACTACTTTGTTTCAAGGATTCAGTGAAGAGTGAGGAATTAGCTCTGCAGTCAAAGAGAAATTTAAAAAAAAAAAAAAAAAAAAAAAAAAGCAAACAAAAAGTGGGGACAGATTGCTTTATGGTCCAGTTACCAGGGACAGTGAAAACATGAGCTAGTCCACCCCAGCTGGCCAAGGACCAGGGCTCATGCCCTGACATAGGTCACTAAGTCAGTAAAAGAATATTCTTTATCTCCTCCTCTGTTTGTCTTGTTCAAGGCCATGATTTTGTTGCCTGTATCAATCTGCTGCCTTTCTCACCCACCTGCTTTGCTTGCAGCTAAACTTTCCTGTTTTGTTTTCCCACATAAAAGATACTTTGTCGTGTGAATAGGAAATATTCTTCTATAGGGGGACGATTTGGGTATGTACTATAGAATTCTACAGTATAGTATATTTTTCCTGGAATACTATTCATATCTTCAAACCTGAACTGTAGCTAGACTATCAGTAATCCAAACTGAACAACTGAACTCATGAATATCCAGCCTCCTATATGAATGACCCTTAATCCCTGTATCTTTTTTTTTTTCACCGTTCTCAAGAAAGCCCCTTCATAAGGGCAGAAAGTCAATAGTCAAGATAGGAATTGTGTGGGGACTTGAAAACAATTTGTAATTGAAAAGAATCTGACATATCCAGGGTACTGAATGGGAAAAAATATCACGTGTCTCCTCAGGCTTCCCACCTGGAATCTTGCAACTTCTGGTTTCTTGGGAGGATGTCAGGAACTCTGTTTGTTATGTACATAGATACAGAGACAGCCTGTTGCACAGGTAATTTCTTCTTGCTGCCTCATTACCTGAAAAGAGAACCTACTGTCTTTCATCCTTGGGCAAGCCCTTACTTTGGAAAGGAGTCAAGACTACCCATAAGTCAGTTGATGATATAAAAACACCTCTTATGATTTCCTCTTTAGGCTAGACATCAGTAAGAGGTTTTTCACTGAGAGGGTGGTCGCACACTGGAACAGGCTCCCCAGGGAAGTAGTCACTGCACCAGGCCTGTTGGAGTTTACGATGTGTTTGGGCTGTGCGCTTAGTCACATGGTCTGAATTTTTGAATAGACCTGTGCCAGGATTGGACTTGATGATCTTTATGGGTCCCTTCCAACTTGGGATATTCTATGATTCTATGATTCTCCTTATAATCTTTTTTGCATTTCCTTGTCCCTCCTCCCTCCTACCCACGTTCACTGTCACACACACACACAAGTTTGTTTAAAATGACAAACAGGACAACTGGAATACTAAATACAGTAAGCCTGAATGCAGTTGTAGCTGTTCCCCTCTCCAGTGCCTTCCTATCAGCACCTAACTCAGACTCATGATCCACAGCTGCAAACCTGTATTCAGAATAGACTGCCCAGTGTCACTTACACTGAAATCAGATTTTTTTTCCCCTGATATATATACCCCGCAATGAATCTCACTAGGCCCCACAGACTTATGTGCATACTGGTGGAACAGCAAATGCTGCACAAGTTTGGAATTGTCTGGGAGTTTATCATTCCCACAGTCACAATCATCAGCTCATGGTTCCAGGGGTCCCAGGGCCTATCACAGGTATTAGGGGCAGAGGTGAAGAAGCCATTAAAAACATCTCTGTATCTCTGGCCCTCCTTTTGCTGTTAACATTCTTTTTTTTTAATATTTTTATTTTTATTTTTTGGTCTCCTAGATCACTGGCCAGCTTGAACACTAACTGAGCTTTGGCTGCATGCCTACAATAGTGAAAAACTCTGTAGTCCTCCCATGTTGCTTGACCTCACTTCCAGTGTCCATACACTTTCTGTCTATGCTCTATAAGAAGACCCCTGCTCAACCCAGACAGACTTCTGCCCTGCTTGCTTGACTTCTGACACTTTGGAATTGCCTGTTCCTGGGATCTTAAGATATTGTTCTTTAAAAGTAACAAGCACTGAAGGACCTCAACAGCTTCAAAAGCAGAATCTCAGAGGACTTTACTAACTAGTTCCCCAAGCAGCCTGAAGTCTGCTCTTTCCATATCCAGGGTTGAAGTTTTGATGGCAGTATTTCTTCCAGAATGAAAAATTTTTGACTACTTCATGTTCACAGTGGCCAAGACAGCTGCCAATCAGCACTTAATCCATGACACGCTCTCTGCTTACAGGCAATAAATCTAGGATCACACTCTCCCTCAGATTTTGGCATGCCATCCCATAGTTTACCACTGGCGAACCTGTTTTTATCTGTTAGGTCCTTCAAATGTAGTTTAAAGCTCTTTCAATTAGCCCTGTTAACTCCTGCACAAAAAATCTTTCCCCTTCTGAGAAAGGTGTACCCTGGCAGGCACCAGCAGGCCTAATGTTGGTGACCATGATCCAAAAAAAAACACACCATGATCAACCAAAAATTATGCATGACACCATTCTCAGAGCCACACATTTAACACCTGTGTCTTCTTGTTTCTTTCATTACTGTTCTCTGCTACTGGAAACATAAAGAAAAACACTATCTGTGCTCCTGATCCTTTAACCTGTTATCTCAAAGCCCTGAAGTCTCTTTTGATTGCCCTTGATCTGTTCTTTGCTACTTCATTACTGTGCACTTGAAAAAAAATAAAATGGATAATAATCTGAGGGCTGTACAAAGACAATGACTTTTCTAGTAATGAATTTCTTCAGAAGGAAGTCACTGTTGACAGTAACCCCCCTCCCCCCCCCCCCCCTTTATTTATTTATTTATTTATTTATTTATTTATTTTATTTACAGAGGTGTGGCCATGCTATTGGGAGGCTAACTTGTCCTAGGTGACATATCTAACCTGGATGGGTCAGAGGGTCCCATGCAATACATGCCCCATACAATGGGGCATGACCACAGATCGAAGAGGTCAGCAAGCTTCCAGAATCATACCCTCCATTATGTATTAGCTTCTTCCCTATGCAAGACTATTGCCAAAATTATGCTGATGCACAAAACAGAATTTTATCTCTCCCATCTTCCTCTCAATACCTTTTTAATGGACTATGATGACTATGAAATCTGTTTATTTTAATAAGAAATGTCTTCATTAATATGGAGAAAGAAAATCAAGATCAAGAAGAGGGCTGAGGATGTGGAAATCCAATCTGTAAATTCCTACCAGGATAAAAAAAAATGTTTCATATAAATGCAACAGTGATTACTTAGATCTAAGACTGTACACCAGATTCTCCAGAACAAGATCTTCTCTCCAAAAGAGAGCAGTGGAAGACATTTAGAGGTAGAATAAAACAGACAAAACAAGTATAACATGATTTTTCCTCTGATACATTCCCCCAGCTTCTGGCAGTTTTTGATATTGACACTTCCTGAACTGAAACTAGCAACCGTTGCAAAGTATTTAATAACCTCCCATGAACCAGTTCTTTCTGGATTTGCCTCCTGTCTTTTTTAAATCTACTTGGAGACTCAAAAGCATCCCGTGGTAATGAGTAGCTTAGTTTAATTGTGTGTTGCATGAAAATGAACTTAATTTCTGTTGTTTCAGATCCAAGATTCAGACCCATGATTCAGATATCCAAGAATCTCTTTGACACCCCTTGATTTCTGTATTTTAAGAAATACCCATGTAGTATCCCCTTTCCCTTTTTCCATTCTGTACATGACTTTCTAGGCCTCTGTGAGAAATCTGACATGGTCATCGTTTTCCCAAGTTTCAGAGTTTGACTATTGATTTTTTTCCTACATGGTACCCATCTGCAAACACAAATCATCTTTGTCAACTTTTCCTGTATGTTTTTCTGACAAAATATGTCATCTTTTAGATGTTGTAATGAGAACTGCAAACAATATTCAAAATATGTCTGAACCACAGATATATTGTGACATAATGATTTTTCAGTTTTGTACCCTCTTCCTTTCCTAAAAAGTCTTGACTTTATCTTTGCCTTCTTGACCATCCATGAGCAATGAGATAAACTTGCAGATGGGTACCCACATTGCCTCTCAGGTACTCTTCTCTGTGATAACATGCAGTTTAGAGGTCATCACTGTGAATGCATAGTTAGAATTGAATTTTTCTCCTGCATATTGCTTTGCTTTTACATACTTAATTTGATTTGCCATTTTCTTGCCCCTTCACACTCAGAAGTGTTTTTGTTTTTCTCAAACCATGCACAGTTTGCTTTAGTCTTGGTGACTAGACAGAATAATTTAGTTGAGGCAAGATATTTATTCCACCTTTGTATCCCTTTCGTTTCATTAGCTATTAATCCACAGGAGGAGGTTCCTTTTTATCCAGCTTAAGACATTGAATAGTAGAAAAAATTGGGAATAAATAAATAAAGGCCCCTAAGAACTTATGTTTATGAAAATTTAATTGATTGTCTTGATTTTGCAATTCCCTGCAAGACAGTGGGGTCTTTAGTTGGCTATGTTTAGATCTATGTTGTTAAATACTTTCATTACTGATCTGGAAAGCATAAGAAGAGAAAACTAAGATAGGGGTTATTTCTCAGTTAATTTTTAGTTATATTTTAAAACATACACTCCTTCCAGGACTGCTACAACATGCCTCAGTTTCCTCACTTCTAATCAGGGGCATACCATTACTTTAGACACTAGGATTTAAACACACTTTTACTATATTTTGAGGTCCAGAGTCTGCTTGGTTTTCATTTGTGCAATTGCAGGAATGTTTTGTCCCTATGAGCAGTGGAACAAACTCTCAAGATAAGTAAAGGTTGAGGCAAATGCTTCAGTGGATCTATCATAATCACTCAAATGTGTTTTGTGGATAAACAGAGGACTTCAGTACCTGGGGCTGTTAATCTGACACCTTTCTCAGAGCACTAAAAGAATTCACTTAAAATTAAAAACAATCCACAGCTGTTTTCAATGGATAAGTCATGTCATTTGCATGAGGATAATGGATAACCAATATACAATAGTGACACAAATTAAATGTGGATTAAACAGTTATTGTTCCACAGCTATGCTCCATGAGATTTTTCCAGATATTATATGATAGCCCCATATTCTCTACTATTACTTTTAGAACAATGAATTTTCTTCTTTTCCAAGATGCTGCCTCTTTAATAGTTGAACTGGTACAAAATAAACAAATGAAAGAACTAATTTCCCCTGCTCATCTACCACATCATGGGCCACCTTTTGAAAAGTGGTGGAGATTGTAGAGGAAAAGTGTTTCTTCTTTCTAACACTTGCAGTCTTCAGCCATTCTTCGTGTAAGAGATTATGGGGATGGGTCCATAATGATAAGGTAGGATGAGTTTTACCTAATTTTAACATTCCAAAAGCTATCATATTTCATATAGGCTTTCTCTGTAGTTAACAGGGAGATACAGACACTCGTCCTAAGAATGGGACACAAGGCATACAGGATGAATCATTCCTTGGAGACATCAGTCTCAGTACTGTGGGAAGCCAAGACAAACTACTTAGACTATATCCAAATTCTGGTGGCTACAATTTCATTAAATGAATCTTGATCTTATTTATTTTATAAGATTCACCTAGTAATATTCAGATTTTTTTAAACCTGTTTTAAATCTTACTACAATGCTAATTAAGTACTTATACATTGTTGATGTATTTAATTTTACAACATTTAGCCAACATTAGGAAACACAGTTATTCTAATGTAAAAGAGAAAAACTGAGTAGTTTGTCAAGTTACACAGAATTTCTTTGTTTGAAGCAGATACTCTGGACTCATAAAATCTTAAACATAGCTCTTAGTTCTCTTTAAGCTTCAGTGGGATTTGGGCATTGAACTTCTATAGTCTCCTTTAAGGAATTATATTTTGGTGGCCAAAATTTCATCTAAGCTTCAGTGACAGGGAATATCTGAATGAGACAGCTGAAGAAAAAGTTATGCACAGGACCAAAGGTGAAATTTAGACTCTGAATACAGCTCCTAATAATTTCAGATAAATCAACCAAAAACCATAATTAATTGCACATAGTAATAATGAACTTCTGTCTAACATACACTACTTAACTAACCTCAATTCAAATCACTGACCTAGAAGTATTAAACTCCCTTTCCTGTTACTAATCAGATGAGAGAGACATCCGATGCTCAGAGAAATGATCTTTCTTTCTTCTTCTTTCTTTTTTTTTTTTTTTTCATTTGTTTCACTATGACAAATTAAGCTCTTCTCTGTCTTTTTCACAGGCAGAAATGATGGAAGAAAATATCTTATTTGAGAAAGCACTTGTTGAAAGAAAGAAAGGTGGAGAGTGTTAAAAATCAGAATTATTTTAGTCATAGTTAAATTCTAAATAAGATTTAATCTCTTTGACATGTTCATCTTCATCTTGGAAAGGAAAATATGGGCAAGTTTCATTCTTTTTCTACTTAACATGTGTCATTTTTCTTTCAAAAGGGAAGATTTCTGGCAAAGGAAAAGTGAGCAATGTACTTATTGTGTTGGTAGGTCTTATTGTGTTCAAGGCTCATCCTTCAGCCAGAGTGAAAAGGATTCCACTCCTCCCAGCTACATGTGACTACTTGAACATCAGCATTTGCAATAAAAGGACAGCCTTGCCACTCTGGACAAGTTACTTGTTACTTGAGTAACAAGGACAGATCCTTGCTACTCAAGACAAACCTCAGATTGACATTAGATTTTAAAAACTGTTTTGTATTAGCTCTGCTTTTTCTTAAACTCCATGGTAAAATTCATACAGACCTCACGTGGGAATAGAGGAAGGCCTACACTACGCACTTCCAAATAGCCCACCAGAAGTCTTTAAAATGCACACTGTATCTTAGCTCTCCTGTTTGCTTGTTTGATCTACGTTGTAATGGAAATGGTTTCATCTGCAATGCTACTAGCCATCTGAGCTGTTCACCATTCCCAAAGAGTTTTGTTTTCAAGCTGGCTGCAAACTGACATTGCCTTTTTGTAATATTTTTATCTGGGTATTTTCTGGCAGGGGTGGAGAGAAATGCCAGTTATATAAGTGAGAAAACCTGTTTTACAAGTGAAAATAATGTCTACAATCTGGAAGATTTAAATGAGTCAGACGTTAGGATACACATTTAAACTAAAACTCTGATGATATATTTGAATCCAGCAAATGCTTGCACATGCAAGTAATCCTTGGGTAATCAGTGAAATGCTCACATGACTCAAGCTATTCACAGGTATGAGACTTTGCATGACTGCTCTCTCAAGTGGGAATATTAAAATTTCTGCAAGTGAAGTACTAAGCACAGGTTCTAACTGAGGGTCACTTACTATCTGCTGCAAAACCAATTGTATGACATATCCTGCACAGCACACACCATCAGTTAAGCAAAACTGTACTGCAGTAGATTAGAAGTGGCTGAATACCAAGGTCTTATGCTAAGCATCAGCAAGAATTTTAGCTGTTTGGAAGATCAGAGAGTTCATATCAACATCTATTAATATATGGCTTTAAAAAAATAATAAAATTGCTCCTGAAAGAAGCAAGATTTTGATTTTATTTATTTCTAATGATAGCTGGCTTTAAAAGCAAGCTAATTACAAATATTTAGTGCAGAAAAAAAAATCTGCAAATTAAAATTGTTTTCAGCTTAACTCTCACCATTTGCCAGTAGAGAAATGATATGTTAGACATGTTGCACTCTCTCTCAGTACGATAGCAACTAAAGTGGCTTAAAATTGGATTCATTTATAAAGCTGGACACCATTAATATCACCCCCTGCATGACAGTAATTCATTTCATTCTGGTTTGTCTGCACAGCAGTAGGGGCTCTAGTTCATGTATTCAGATCACAATCCTAATTAAGTATTCATTACAGAATACATATTTTTTCATTTAAGACAGAATATCAAACATTCATGTCTGGTATTAAACTTGTTTACCATTGGACTATTGTTTTATTAATAAACACTTCCATACATGGCAGCACAAAAACCTCAGGGTCAGAAATAGGGCTGGGTTGAAACTCAACCCTCAGACAAATGTGACTTTTTGTGACTTTTTGGAAACATTAGTGCTTTAGCACTGCATCTTTACATCAGTATCAACCCCTGTAATTTCAGGTGGGGTAGTAAAATGTGGTGAGATCCTTCATTCTACTTTCCATTGGAATGTATGTGAAATTTCATGAGAACAAACCTATTAGAGATTTGTAGTATAAAATAAAACTCCATGACTAATATTTGGATTTAGTTTGATTTCAATCGTGAGCTGACAAACACCAAGCTACATTTCTAATTTAGTTTATAAATTCCCCAAATCAAGCAGTCTGAGGATTTTTTTTTTTTTATTTATTACTTGATTTTTTGATTCAGAGTTGTAATACTAATTTCTGAGCACTGTGTAACATAAGATTTGAAACATTTTCTGCTCAAATCAAATTGCACTGACAGAGTCACAGATGGCATAAAACTGCTGCTCTTCTATTTTTCTCTCATACCTGTCTGAACCCTTAGTTTCCTGTCCCAAACCCTTAGTTTCAGCCCAGCTCCAGAGGCCAGGAGAACCTTAACAGTCTCCTCTCTGCTGTGCTTGGCTTTCCCTGCTCTGGAGCTCCTCATCTTCCTTTGGCTTGCATAAGCATCAAAACTTTGTCTCACCTTGATCTCTTCATCACACGTTGAAGTCATCTCCTCATGACTCACTTTCCTAACATATCAGTTCTGAATGGGCTGGGACCTACTGAGGACAACACACTTAATTTTTCAGTGTTATGTCACCATTTTATGGCTTTTTAGTTTAAAATAAGACCAGAAATCCAACAGAGATAATAGATAACCTCACAATCATCCTTGAATTTAGAGTATCCTTAGGTATAGTGTATGCTGAAGAAAATTTGGAAAAATCCCAGTAGGAAACACTTCACTGTTTACGCATATAGATACGCCCAAAAGTTTCAGAGGATAATCTGAAGAAATTATGTATGTATAAACATACTTAATAGAATACAGAGGAATAAAGGAATAAAATAAATTAAAGAAAAACTTCTGTATCTTCAGTTTGACAGCATGTTTATTAAATAGAAAATATATTTGAAATTATTAAATCAATCAAACAACAAAACAAAACGAACAAACAAACAAACAAAAACACAACCCCTTTGAATAGGAGTTTCCATCTCTTGTATTTAAAATAAGTTACTCTAAAGTAGAAGCTTTCTTTATCATTCAAACCATTAGAAACAGCAATAGTTGTGAGAAACTAAAGGAAGGGATGTATTAAGCATTCTCTGGGACAAGTTTTCAGAGAATCTTTGAAGACTAGCCATGGAAATACTTCAAGAACTATTGCTTGAATAATTTGAGTGTTTTCTGCACATAATATCAGAAAATAAAATGTAGCCTATAATGCAGCTTTCTCTGGAGACAATTGTGTTTTGTTGAAAAATAATTAATTAAAAGCACACTTTTTTAGATGAAAAATAATCAAAAAGTAAAATACTACTTTAAAATTTTAAACTTAGTTGAAAGTTATTGATGATTTGGCACCCTCAGAAGAGCACACCCTCAGAAAGTTTGCAGATGACACAAAGTTTAGGGGTAGTGTTGATCTGCCGGAGGGTAGGAAGGCCTTTCAGAGGGACCTGGATAGGTTGGATGGATGGGCAGAGTTCAACAGGATAACGTTCAACGCGGCTAAGTGCTGGGTCCTGCACTTTAGCCACAATAACCTGATGCAATGCTACAGGCTTGGGGTATAGACGCTGGAAAACTGTGCAGAGGAAAAGCATCTAGGGGTGTTGGTCAATGTTCACATTAACATGAGACAGCAGTGAGCCCAGGTGGCCAAGAAGGCCAATGGCATCCTGGCTTGTATCAGGAATAGAACAGCCAGCAGGAACACGGAGGGAAATTGTCCCCCTGTACTCTGCTCTGGTAAGGCCACACCTCGAGTACTGTGTTCATTTCTGGGGCTCTCACTTCAACAAAGACATTGATTCTCTGGAGAGTGTCCAGAGAAGGGCTATGAAGCTGGTGAAGGGTCTGGAACACAATTCTTAAAGAGGAGCTGCTGAAGGAACTGGAGTTGTTTAGTCTGGAGAAGAGGGGGCTCAGGGGAGACCTTATTGGTCTCTACAACAACCTGAAAGGAAGTTGTGGGGATTGGGGCGTCGGCCTCTTCTCACAAATAACTAGTGATAAGACAAGAGGGAATGGACTCAAGTTGCACCAGGGAAGGTCTACTTTGGAAATTATGAGACATTCATTCTCAGAAAGAGTGGTTACACATTGGACAGGTTGCCTAGGGAAGTGGTGGAATCTCCATCCATGGGGGTGTTTAAGGAAACGTTGGACGTGGTACTCAGAGACGTGGTTTGGTGGGTAATATTGGGGATAGGCGGATGGTTGGACTAGATGATCTTGGAGGTCTTTTCCAACCTTTATGATGCTATGATTCTAAGGATCAGAAAAGGAGGAGGTGGCCTCTTAATCTGGATAAAGTCCACCTGAGCTGCAGCCAGACCTTATGTGAGACATTGTTTTGAATAGGTACAGATATTCATCATGTAGATACCTCTGACCTAGTCAGCTGAGGGTCCCTTTATACTCAAGAGGATGATTCTTTCTACACTAAAATAGATATGTAAAACAGACCATGTAAATTGCATTCTGCAAGCTCCTACCACTCTCTGTGGACTAAAAGAGAATCCAGGGTGATTAACTCAAAAGGAGATGATACTGTAAATACCTCTTGGCCACAGTCAGGTAAGATGAATCCCAGAGGATGATAATCAGTTCTCTGGAATGACAACTAGAACACACATAAATATTGTGGTGGATATGTTGTGGTGGTTTTACCATGCTGGACAGCTGAACTCCACCACAACCACTCTCTCACTCCCCATCCTCAAAGGAAAGGGGGAGAAAATATGATTAAAAGGTTCAAGCACTGATATAAGGACAGGGAGATCACTCACCAATTATCATCACGGGCAAAACAGACTCAGCATAGTAAGATTAATATAATTATTGCCTATTACTGACTTAAGCAGTAAAGAACTAAAAGAAAACTAAAAACACTGCTCTCCCCCCACCCCCACTCCCTCCACCACCCACCCTCTTCTATGTCCTTCCCTTGGGTGGTGCAGGGAGGTGGGAACAGGGGGCTGAGATCAGTCTGTAACACTTTGACTCCACTGCTCCTTCATGGTCACTCTCTGTCCCTGTTCCACGTGAGGTCCCTCCCATGAGATGTTGTCCTTCCTGAACAGATCTGATGTAGGCTTCCCACAGGCAGCAGCTCTTCAAAAACTGTTCCAATATGGATCTGTACCACAGGGGCCATTTGTCAGGAGCAAAGTGCTCCAACATGGGTCCCCCACAAGCAGCGGCTCACCTTGGTGCCTGCAGGACTGTTTATCACTCCTCTCTCCCAGCTGCTGTGGTGCAGCAGATTTTCTTTTTTCTTTTCTTCCCCCCCCCCTCCTCTTCACCCCCTTCTTCAGTCTGCTCTCACAGAGGCACAAGGAGCATCGCTCACTGGCTCTGCCCTGGCCAGCGGCAGGTCCCTTTTGGAGTCAGATGAAACATGGGGTAGCTGCTATGTTCTGCTTGAAGAGGCCTCCCCTGCAGTCCCTCTCTTACCAAAACCAAACCTTTGCCACATAAACCCAATACACATACTTACATCTTCTTTATATAACTTTAAGACTGGGGTCAGCAGTAGGTTAACAAAGCTAGAAAGAAAGGATAGTAATATTAATAGAAAACCCTTTATATTACTTAGATTGCAATCACAGAATCACAGAATTGTAGGGGTTGGAAGCGACCTCAAGAGATCATTGGGCCCAACCCCCCTGCCAAAGCAGGTTCCCTAGAGCAGGCTGCCCAGGTAAGCATCCAGACAGGCCTTGAATATCTCCAGTGAAGGAGATTCCACAACCACCCTGGGCAGCCTGTTCCAGTGCTCTGTCACCCTCACCGTGAAGTTCTTTTGCATGTTGGTGCAGAACTTCCTGTGCTCCATCTTGTGGCCATAACCCCTTGTCCTATCCCCACAAACCACTGAAAAGGGTTTGGCCAAATCCCACTATCTCCCGCACTTAAGATGTTTGTAAATATTAATAAGATGCCTTCTCAGTCTTAATTTCTCAAGGCTGAACAGACCCAGGTCTCTCAATCCTTCTTCACAGGGAAGATGCTCCAGGCCATATAAAATCTTTGTTGCCCTCTGCTAGATTCTTTCCAGAAGATCCGTCTTTGTACCAGGGAGCCCAGAACTGGACACGGTACTGGTGAGGCCTGGCCAAGGCAGAGTAGAGAGGGAGGAATAACCTCCCTTGACCTTCTGGCCAAGCTCCTTTTTATGCATGTAATACAAAATGTATACTGTTGTCTGCTATAAAGTCAAGCATAAGCAAGACACTAGTTCTGCTGGGCCAAAATTCAAGACATGGAATCAATGGAGTAAGGGAACAGTGGTGAGAGCATTCAAAAATCTGCTGAGGAAATCACAGTTTTTTCTTCTCTAGGAGCAGATGTAATCTGACCAGGGTGAACTGATGGAAGATCAGAGGACTGAACTCTTTTAGTGAGTTAGCTTATTTTGTTGTTTTGTTTCCTCATATGTAAAAGAGAGTCACTACTCCTAATAGTTCTATGATTCTCATTAGAGCTGTCATTTTCCCTATTTTCCCTATTTTCCCTATTTATTTTCCCTTCCCCTCCCTTCCCCTCCCTTCCCTTCCCTTCCCTTCCCTTCCCTTCCCTTCCCTTCCCTTCCCTTCCCTTCCCTTCCCTTCCCTTCCCTTCCCTTCCCTTCCCTTCCCTTCCCTTCCCTTCCCTTCCCTTCCCTTCCCTTCCCTTCCCTTCCCTTCCCTTCCCTTCCCTTCCCTTCCCTTCCCTTCCCTTCCCTTCCCTTCCCTTCCCTTCCCTTCCCTTCCCTTCCCTTCCCTTCCCTTCCCCTTCCCCTTCCCCTTCCCCTTCCCCCTTCCCCTTCCCCCTTCCCCTTCCCCTTCCCCTTCCCCTTCCCCTTCCCCTTCCCCTTCCCCTTCCCCCTTCCCCTTCCCCTTCCCCCTTCCCCTTCCCCTTCCCCTTCCCCTTCCCCCTTCCCCTTCCCCTTCCCCCTTCCCCTTCCCCTTCCCCCTTCCCCTTCCCCCTTCCCCTTCCCCTTCCCCCTTCCCCTTCCCCTTCCCCCTTCCCCTTCCCCCTTCCCCTTCCCCTTCCCCCTTCCCCTTCCCCCTTCCCCTTCCCCTTCCCCCTTCCCCTTCCCCCTTCCCCTTCCCCTTCCCCTTCCCCTTCCCCTTCCCCTTCCCCTTCCCCTTCCCCTTCCCCTTCCCCTTCCCCTTCCCCTTCCCCTTCCCCTTCCCCTTCCCCTTCCCCTTCCCCTTCCCCTTCCCCTTCCCCTTCCCCCTTCCCCTTCCCCCTTCCCCTTCCCCCTTCCCCTTCCCCATCCCCCTTCCCCTTCCCCTTCTCCCTTCCCTTCCCCCTTCCCTTCCCCCTTCCCTTATTATTCTCATTTCAGGGAGGAAAAATATATATAAATAAAAAGACATTAAACACATCTAACTTTACTGTGGTAGAAATTATTCCAAATTGAAGTAAAATCCAGGAAATAATTTTGAACTGAAGTGGGGAAAAAATGAAAATGTGAAATATTTTCCTGCTTTTCAAGGCAGATTAACAAGGCATCATAGGCATCAGCTTCAAAAATCAGAAACACAGTTGCGTATTGCAATCTATAAAGTAATAATATTTAAATCATATCTGCATTACTAGAATTAAGTCTTTTGCTGACTTAAATGAGATTCAAACTTGTATATCCTTCATCTGAAGGGAAATGACCAGCAGCTTAGGACTCTGTATTCTAAGATGGTTTTCTCTTGACGTCAAGATAAATAGACAGCCATTGCATAATCAAGAAAGCGTATTTATTTCACATTGCTTCAGGTAACATATTTAGAAACATGATACTTATACAGATGCTTCCATTCTGATTCTAGAAAGGGTAATTTCAGAGTATGCAAGGATGAGATGAGAAAGGTTAAGGCCCTTTTGGAGTTAAATCTGGCAAGGGATGTCAAGGACAACAAGAGGACTTCTTCAAATACATCAACAGTAAAAGAAAGACTAGAGAAAATGTGGGCCCACTGCTGAATGGTGTAGATGTCCTTGTGATGAAGGATACAGAGAAAGCACAGTAACTGCTTTCTTTCCTGCAGCCTTTACTCCTAAGGTCAGCCCTTAGCAATCCCATACCCTGGAGACAAGAAAGAAAGTCTGCAGAAAGGATGATTTTCCCTTGGTTGAGGAGGATCAGGCTAGAGATCATTTAGGCAATACCAAAACCTGATACTCACCAACCCAGGGACCCAGATGGAATGCATCCACAAGTGCTGAGGGAGCTGGTGGATGTCATCGTTAAGCCACTCTCCATTTCTGAAAGGACATGGAAAACAGTCTTGAAAAAGGGCAAGAAGGAGGATCCAAGTCTCTTTTTTTTCCCCCTTAAAAAAAAAAAAAAAAATTTACACTTGTAACCTACTTGAGAAGCAGCTGAAGTCACTTGGATTGTTCAACCTAGAGAAGAGGAGACTGAGGGTGACTGTCATTGTAACATACAGCTTCCTCATGAGTTGGAGTGGAGGGGCAGGTGCTGACCTCTTCTCTTCTGTGATCAGTGGTAGCAGCACGGAGCTGTGACAGGGGAGGATTGGTCTGGATGTTAGGAAAAGGTTCTTCTCGAGAGTAATTGCGAACTGGAACAAGCTCCCTAGGGAAGTGGTCATGGCACCGAGCTTGTTGGAGCTCAAGAAGTGTTTAGGCAATGCTCTCAGAGATATGGTCAGATTTTTGGGTGGTCCTGTGCAGACACAGGAATTGGACTCGATGATCCTTGTGGGTCCCTTCCAACTCAGCATATTCTATGATTCTATGAATAAAAATACACTATTTCAGTTCAATGTATTCCTCATGTGAGATTTTGGGGAACCCTGGTTCTCTCTGAGATAGTCCTAGATGTTTGATAGTCCTACATGGTCAGTTTACAGCTCATTCTTGATCACTCAGCTGAGGTCAGAGCTTCCTGGACCAGAAGATCTGGTATTTCAAAGCATGATGTACATATGTTTCAGTCTTCCTTATGATAGGGGGAACAACCAGGAACAACATTGCTTTATTCAGTCTGCTTTGAATATTTCTCCTCACTTTCCAGGGCTTTGTGAATATGCACTGCATTCTCACTACCTCTGCTAGAGCAGGCTAATGCTCAGGCAGGCAATATGCCACAGAGATCCCCTGCAATAGTGGAAGGTCTCCTGTACAATGGCAGCATATATATATATATATATATACATATATATATATATATATTTGTCCTTGATCTGTGCCTTTAAGCATGAGAGTGAGAAGAAAATTTTCCAGGCTATTCATTTATAACAGGCAGAATGAGCTAGAAAAATGTCCTAGTTATTGCAAACCTGTGAGAAAAGGATATGGTTTGAATATGACTGAATAAAAATGAGGGCACACAAACTCAGTGAAGAGAAGAGATGTTACAGCGCTTAGCAATAATGGTTACAGTCTCATTTTCTGACAAACTGGTATAGAATATAATCACAATGTGAGCTCCATAATTAAAGCAAAGATAGCAGTGACATTTTTATTGTATATTTCAACTGCTGAATAAGTTCATTTTTTTTTTTAAAACTCATACAGAAACTATTCATTCTCACAGGCAGGAACAACCCAGCTAGTGGAACTCTTAATTGCATGCAGCTCTGTGCCAAGAAAAACTCCAATCCAGTGAGGCTGTTTTGTTAAGTAGCAATGGTGAAACTCAAAGGTTTGGTTCTGAAGTATGGATGTTTAGCTACAAAAAATGTATCCTTCAAAGTGCATTCAGAAAATCAGACCCTGTCCTCTGCTTTGCATGAGATTTGTATTGGTTTGATTTTTAGCCAAAATATGCTAGGAATTGTGTCTTACTATCTTGCTGAAACAAACAAACAAACAAAAATAAAATCTCAATTTTGAAAATTAAAAGGAAAAAGAATATATATAGAGAGAGATCATTTAACCAGAAGTTAAAGTGAGATTAGCTAAAACTAAACCACTGTTGATCTTTTTTTTTTTTTTTTTTTTTTTAGAAGCAGAAAAATTCTTTTGCCATTCTGCTAATTTTACTCCAGTGCTTGCCTCTAGAGAGTTTTTTGTTTGTTTGTTTTTCATAAATATGGAATTTAATTTCCTGCTCTGTCATTAGTTCTTATCTTGCCTTCAGTGGATATGAAGAATAGTTAGTTTATTCTTTTTTTTTGCCACAATATTTATTTCTTTGTAGACTTTCAGTATATACTTTGTAGTCTTTCAGTATATACTATGCATTGCTTTTCTAGGCTAATAATCATAAATCTTTCACTGGCGTTTCTCAGGCCACCTTTTCCAGATTGCTACTCACATAGTTTTCTCTCTTCTGCAATCTTTCTGTTTGGAAATAAGTGGTTTCTCTGCCTAAAGATCTGCAGGTTTTCTAAACTCTAATGGATTCGAAGCATCCTGAATATACAAAAAATACTTTCTGTCTGATGTATTCTGATCTTATTTTCATTTATTTCTGAAATCAGGAATGACCTACAAGTCAAAAACTACAATGAGTAAAAATAAAGTTGAGATTGTCAACTCAACTGGTAATGAAGATAAATTAATTGATCTGCCAAAATGTCCAACAAACTTTTTGAGCTTCCAAAGTAGTTTTAGTTTGTCTGTAGGAGATTTTTTGTTTGTTTGTTTGTGATATTTCAGCCAGTTCTTATTTTATCTCAACTTGGTCTTCCGTTTTTAAAAACCCTTGAGAAAATTCCCAGTAAAATAATAAATCTGTCACATGAATTGATTTACTGCACAGCAAGATCATGCTTTTAAAGATGTCTCTATTATAGGAAAATTAATTTCTCAAGCTACTTAACACATTCTAGTAAAAGCCTTCCACCCCTGGGAATGCAATGAGCAAAAGTACCTGTGCAGGCACAGTAGGAAGTTTATCAATCTGTACTTTGTTTACCTTTTTCCAGTGAACATCTCTGGATGGTAGCATGGAAAGTGTAGGTCCTTTTTCTTCTTTACCAGATTTGCCGTATCAGATACTACCAAAGGATCAACGCTGTCACAGAAACTGGTTTCAAACACAGCCACCCAAGTCCCTTTCCTCCTCTCTGGCTAGGGGAGATAGAAATAGAACAGACGCCCACACAGCACTTTTCAGCTTCATTAGCACATGCACATTCGTAGATCCCTTGAGTAACCACATGGCTCCTCTGTCTGACAAGCACCCCTGTCTGGACCCAGGCACCTTGCCTGCCTCACCTCCTTGCTGACTGGTCCAGCTTGAAGCTCACTGGTGAATGCACATGCACACCCCACGGGCACCCCACAGGGAGATGCAGACACTCGGCCCCCAGCAGTGGGCCCCAGGCACAGGGGCTGTTACCCATGGCCCTACTACAGCCCATACTTGCTTCCCTCACACCGGTCCCCCAGCAGCTGGTTTGGGAGCACACACTGCTCCTTCCTGGGGCTGGGAAACACCCCACTCCTCCACCGGCTGATAGCAGGGCCCTGCTGGCTCCCAGAGCTGGCACCACAGCCCTGGGCCAACACCCCTGGCCTAACTCCAGCAGTTGGCAACCAGTTCACTTATGCTGGTGCCCCAGCAGCTGGTCCCTCCATTTGCAAAGTCTGTAGGACCCTTTTAGGTCCAGAAAGCTATGCTCCCCCCGTCTACTGGTGCTGGCACCCCACCCCACTGCAGTAGCTGGTGCCACAGTTCACAGCTCTCTGCCACCCCCCCACCCACCCCAACTGACTCCTATAGCTGGCACTAATGTTCACTCACACTGGCTCCCTAGTACCTGGAACTTACCAAGTCACATACATACACACAGACAAGCCCTGGTTACTGGTCCTTCCCTGCAGCAGCTGGTCTGGGAGCACAAAGCATTCCCACTCCAGGGTCTGGGAGTAAAAGATCCCTACTGGATCCAGTAGCTGGTACCACAGACCAGGGGGGCCTATTACCCACAGCCTGACACCAGCAGCTGGCACTTAACTCACATACACACAGGTCTCACCAGGAGCTGGCATGTGATCCTTCAGCATATGTACACAAGGGAGAGAGTGTGAATATAAAAAGAGAGATTTAAGATTTTAATGAGAAAAAAAAAAAGGTGCAAGAAGATAGGATAGACTGCAGTGATCAGATGCAGGGCTTGGCCAGACAAGTGTATTGACTGCCCCATTTTACATGACCAGTTCTTCTACCCTTTTCTCCCTACCCTACTTTAATCCTCTTGCTCCCCTTCCCCTGCACACCCCCATGGCTGCAGAGCTCTGCAGTTTCTGCACCCTTCCAATCTGAGAACCCCTGGTTCACATCAGCTGCAGGGTGATCTTCCTCAAAGGAAGCCTCCAGTACCATAGCCCATCAACTTGTATGGCTGAGAGGTTTGTTTATCCGTATTGTCCTTGATCCAATAAGCCTGCTGAAATAAACATTTCCACATTCTGATATTCCCTTTTCAGTTAGTGTGACTGACCAGACTTGATTACCGACTCACTTTCTTGTTATCTCTTGTCTCATTGGAAAAGGTCTTTGACCAGATAAAGGAGCAAATATTTTCCTTCTGCATACCCTTACAATCTTTGTGGAGTCATGCTGAATCCTTTTGACCTTTCTATATTTTATGTTTAAGCAAACAGTGTCTTTTTTCCTCAAAAATACAACCAGAATGCACCTGTAGGAGCATTTCAGTTGAGATGGGGTCAACTTAAACACGAAATATGGTCGCTTCATAAATATTTTCACGATTGTACATCTTTTTCTTGTAATTATCATGTGGCCAGCTCAGCAAACTATTACTTTCTGGTTCCATAGTCCCCCCCCCCCTTTTTTAAAAAAAAAAAAAAAAAACACTTTATTTTTTATTATTATTATTTTTAATCAGTGAACATTTGTAATAAAATGACCACAGAGCCTTTGGTGCTGGGCTTATTTAGTGAAATTCCGTGGTCCATATGTGTGCACTCAGAAGCTTGCTACCTGGGGAAACCAACTTGCCCTTACTTCCGTGAACCGTTCAAGACAAAGATCACAATTGGTAACCAATGGCATCCAGATTGTCACTGATGTAATCCCATTCATTTCTCAGAGCTGCAACACAGACTAACCAGAAGAACAATTTTTTCCTTAGCTATTAGCAACCAGAAATGATCTATTGTTGCTGGCTAGTGGGAACCTTATCTCCAGAATGTCAACAACATGTTTTGTGTAATGATTTTAAAATATGGTCAGTGTCTTTTTGTTCTATGTTAATCCTTATAAAATTAATAAAGTATGTTTCCACTGCTGTTAAATTAGCAGTGCAGTTTGCCTAATAAAATACGTTTTGCTGTCTTGGTTTTATGGGCAATGTAATAAACTAGTCTTCAAAAGCAGCTTGATACAGTACAAGACAAACCTATACAAGTTTCTGCTTAGATTCTAGTCAAAAATAATAAGGCACAGAATATTTTTAGATTAAAGACCATATGTTAGACAGTAGACATTTAGAAAAACACTATGCTTTTAATAATTGCATTCAGGTGCTATTTTCGTATTCTGTCCTACACGTGCAATATATTCACTTGTCAGTTACGGGTGGGAAGAAGGAATATAGCTACACATAATGTGCCAAAAAAGTACAGAGAGCTGTTAATCTGTTGTGATGTATTAAACCCTTGATCAGAACCCTGATCTACTTATATGGCCTCCTCTCCCCATTTCTGAGCAAGAACAGGACAAAAGATTTCCTCTTGCTTCTGTTACTTTTTTCCACTTGTGCATATTTTTATTTTTTTTAGAAATAAATAAATAAATATATATATATTTATATATATGTTATGTGGGGAAAAGAAAAAAGAAATACGAAAAAAAAAAAAAGAGAAAAAAAAAAAGAGAAAAAAAAAAAAGATCCTCTGTTTATTTCACACACACGCACACAAAAGAAAAACAAAACAAAACAAAACATAACTAAAATCTATTTATAAATGGTAGCGCAAAAAATAAATCTATGTCTCCTTGGACAATTAATAAATTTTAAGAAATTGAAAACATGAAGTAAAAAAATTAAAGGAAGTGGGGTCTGAATTTTGAGAAACTCTGAGCTTGGTCTTGATTGAGAATAAATCAAGTTCAATATTGCACTTTAAATCTTTCCCAACTGTGTTCACAGTTAATCTCCTAAAATAATATTTAAACATATGAATGAAATACTTTTTTCTTTTATGGTACAAACACAAGCAGGTTTCAGGTGCTGAATCAAAAATATACCAGGTTGGCCTTTAGCTCACTTGACTTTTAGAAATCTTCATGTCAGGGATTTTCTCTAAATTCAGTGTTGTGTCTTTCCCTGGTGAACAGATAGAAAAAAAAAAATGGACAGTTTATCATCTTACATTTATCACATAATGTGACTCATGTTCTTGAAAGACGTCACCTTCATCTGTTTACTGAAGTTTCCTAGACAACTAATTTAGGTTACTTTAGAGATGCTTAACTTGGAGATGCATAAAGTTAGGATAAATAAATAAATAAATAAATCCCCCTTTAATGTTTTTAAAATAGGCATACCCTTAAATATCATTGCCATCTCCTAGGGTATTTATACGTTTCTGTGGAATTCTTGCAGTTAACTGATTGCAGTTAATCTCCTTAAACTAGTTTTGTGAAAGTATCTAAGTTTTTTTGTTTGTTTGTTTTGTTTATATTATTATTGTTTTAGATACTCATATTTCAGTCAATGAATTGGAACATTTTGATCTTTCTCCAGAGTAATTTAAAAAATCAGATCATCATCTCTGTTAGAGCATGGACACCACTTGTCGGTTCACGGCAGACGGAACAAATGCAGCCAACTCAATATGAGTGGTAAAACATAGTTCAACTTTATTATCCGGATAGCCTAACTTTTATAGTGAACTTAACAGGGGCGGACAGTGTTTCACACAAGATTATTGGTCAAAAGCATTCAGACAAACAACTACAAGAAAACAACCCCACCTGCAAGAAAACAACCCCCTTATGATTAGCAGTCACATAGACCTTGTCCTTGAAGCCAGCTGCTGGTAACAATATTTTTCTGAATTCCTCAATTGGGCGACGTGGGAACACTGTCATGGGAACTTCTCATAGTTACCCTGGTAGCTTGGTTTTCTCAGCTACAGCAAGCCATGGGATTTGCTGAGGCCTACTCCTGGTTGCTTAAAACAAGCTCAGATCGAACAACTGTTCCACGGACTCATGTCCATGCCCTTTGTGCCAATTCCCAACACATCTCAAAACTGGTACAGAATCTTTCAAAACCTTGAAAAAAATAATTTATCTCAGTTTGCAAGAGGTTTGTGATTTTATTTATTTGTTTGTTTTTCTTACATTAGGATACCTGGGATCATCTGCCAAAATTAACAGTAGTATGGTAAAGAGAAAGAAGCATTTATATTGAGAACTTCCAGTTCAGGCTGAAAATGGACAACCTACATGATATTTTCTGACTGCTCATTCATGTCTATACCTGTCTACTCATGCAGAATTCTGTGACGATGAGAAATTAAATGTATCTTGAATTGGTCTGGTCATTTAAGATACTTTTTTTTTTTTTTTTTTTTTTTAAGATGTGAGTCTAGTTGCAACCTGTCTTTTCCTAGGGTTTTCCTAGAAACAAACTTTTATATGTTAATAATAATGAAACAGTTACCTGACCACCAGACTGTAGAGTATCTTGCAGCGGTTTCTAAATTTCTACATCTTCAGTAAGAGAGTCTTGTCCTTAATCAGAAAACCTTTTAGCCTTCTGTATTGGTTACTTTGAAACATAGGAGATACAAGGACACGACTTTTTATAATAAGGCTCAGTTTAAAAACATACTATACATATGTATTAATCACTTCATTATTAGAAGAAAAAAAAAAAAACAGGTTTTCTACACAACTTTTATGGCCTTAATTTGAACTAAGTGATGAACTAGATTTGTGTGACTTTGGCCTGCCAAAAATTAAATAAAAATATAAATGTAGCCCATAGTAGACCAGTTAGTAAAGGAAAATATATGAGTCTTAGTATAATGAAGTAGTTTAGAAGACCTATGTTCTATATTCAAGCAATTGTGTTGTCCAAAAATAACAGTATTTAAAGAGATTTTATCCAGGTTAACAATACAATTCCAAATTCTATTTTTAATCATATTAGAGTTAATTCTGTTTGCAAAGCTGAAGACAAGCCAATTCCAATAATGATAAGATTTATACATGTAAACACTCTTTCCTCAGGTATAGGATTCATGGAATGCTGATATATAATACAAACCAGACACCTATACTAGAAATTCAGTAAGAGTGGGAAATCATAGCTCCACCAGCATGGACTTTACAAACAGATTTTTAGGGGTGCTAAATCTGGAATTAACTGATACCCAAACTGCACCACTACGAACATCAGCTAACAGCATTTGCCTTCAAAAAAGTATTACTTCGTAATACTATAATACTACTACATGCGGGAGTACATGACAAAAATGCACAATTAAATGTCAGGAAATAATTGTTACAATGCCAATTATTTGAATTGGCATTTGAATTATATACTTTTAGTCAGTAAATAAGAGGTGAGAGTTTTGATCTTTTTAACATTCACAGAGGCCAGTTTTCTGAAGGAACATTGAAAGGACATCAAAAGATCATAGACTGGTTAAGTTTGGAATGGACCTCTGGAGGTCGTTTGGTCCAACACCCTTGCTCAAGCAGGGACACCCAGAGCAGATTGCCTGGAGCATGTCTAGACAGCTTATGAAGATCCTCAAAGGAGGAGACTCAACCTGTTCCAGTGCTATGTCACCTGCAAAGTAGAAAAGTGTTTCCAAATGTTTAGATGGAACCCGCCGTGTTTCAGTTAGTGCCCATTGCCTCTTGTTCCGACAGAGGGCAAAAATGAAAAGAGCCTGCTTCTGTCTTCTTTGCACCCTCCTTTCAGTTAGGTATAGACTTTGATAAGATCCCCCTGAGCCTCCTCTGTCCCAGGCTAAACAGTCCCATCTCTCTCAGCCTCTCTTCATATGAGGCAGGCTCCAGTCCCTTGATCATCTTGGTGGCTCTTCACTGGCTTCTTTCCAGTATGTCTATGTCTCTCTTTTAGTGGGGGACCTAGAACTGGAGGTAGTACTCCTGGTGCAGCCTTACCAATGCTGAGTAGAGGTGGAAAGATGTCTCTCTTGACATGTGGGTGATACTTTGCCTGATACAGATGATGATATAGTTTGGATTACCCTTTAATTGAAACACTGAGAAGAACACTCAAGAAGAAAATAAATAGATTTTGACAAGAACTGTCTCAGCTTCCAGAAAGACCTTGCAAGTATTGTTTGCTACTGCTTTGCTTTACGGATTTTATTTCCAGTTCTGTAAACAGATATCTTAACCTGACCCTTGCTGGAGTAAACTGGAATTTTTATTCTTACCAAATCTTTTAAGTAATAAAACATGGTCTCGAGGTTATATGAAAACATTGAGAACTCATTTACTTAGGGATCAGTGAACTGTAAAACTATTAAAAAAGTATCTCTTGAGGTGTTTGTGTACTTTTCTATGTGTTACCAACACCTTATTTGGAAAGAAGCAGGAATTAAGGGGAAAAAAGGAAAAAAAAAAAAAAAAAAAAAAAAAAGACCTCGCAGTAGTTACATATGTTATAATCACTACCAGGACATTTAAAGATCTGTATTGCTGTTTTTGCTTCCGTGTAGAAAAGTTAAGCAAAGATTTGTTTCATGTTATCCCTTTGAAACTTAGATACATCAACAAGATTCTCATTGATTTCATTTTCTTTGCACTTTACCACCATCAGCTGTATTGATAGAACAGCTGTGGATACCTCCAAATAACTCCTGCAATAAAGCAGTAGAAAAAATACATTTTCCATCTAAATCTTCTCTATTCAGTTAAATTTCTCAAAAGGTAAACATAGATCCTATAAAGTGATCTCAGTGTCTTTAAGGGGAAATTCCAATTATCTGGCAGGGAATGAGCAGTTGCTGGAATAAAGGAAGAGGTGGCTTAGTGAGAGAGGTAATACACAACTTCTTTCCTGAATAAAACAGATCAAACAGCAGAAGATTCATTACTGCTTATGAATACAGTTGCTGGTCTCATTTTACTTAAGTTACTGTTTGTAATTTCCAAAGTTCTTCAGGGTTTACCTGCACCTGAGTGTAATTTGGGAACTGGAGGCACAGAAGGAGGCTAGAGAGCAAAAATACAGGCATAGCAATGACCCCCAGCAGCTTCACAAGCAACAGCTTACTGGCATAGTCTGGAAGCACTGGTATAGTTTTAACACAGAATTATGTAATTAATGATATGGAAATCCTGTGTGCATAAGCAGTAGAAAATACTGGAAATGTAATACTGAATTTCTCAATGAAGCAATGCCTGAACACCTTTAAGAATCACCCTTATGTGACTTCAGAAACATAGACCATTTGCTTTCCATGAAATTTTACTCCTATGTCACACACACACCTCACTAACTCCTAAAATATGTGAAATGAGTTTCTGAAGTCCTAAGAACAGTGTATCTTTTACTCAAAGTAATGGCAAGAACTGGTCAGCTTTTGGTAAATGATCCTTTTAGTATCCTAAGCATGGGATAAGAAAACTGCCTTTAAGCCTGCATTTTTTGTTAAAGAACAAAGACAAAAACTTTTAGTCAGAGTCTAATAGTTGTTGCCTGTATCTTTGTGAAGAACTCCCTCAAACCTCCAAATTTCACAAGATATCACAAATCCCAGAACAGTTTTTTGTGTCTGATATTTTGTACAGACAATACGCTACTATCTTTCTGTTCATATGCTTATTCCTTTCTTTAATGATAAGGATCCTGTTGTTAAATTAATGAACAATACTTCATCACATGACTTAGATGAATGGTATGCTATATGAATAGTTGAAAGAACTGTTCATAAGCAAGGCCTAAAAAAAAAGTATCTAATTACTCATTCTAATAATTATGATTACAGACTGGCATGGAAGCATGATTGATTTTTGGTATGTTTGTACACACAATATTTTTAAATGGTAATACACACATTCAAGTACTCTGTATGGCTATATATTACAGAGAGAAAATATTCTAGTTGATGTCCCTAGTGAAGAAACATCTAGAAAAGAGTAGAAATTAATCTCTCATCTTCACCGACAAACATACTTTCATCTCTTCAAGGAAAAGCAATAATAGGTATCATGCTTAGCATGAAAGTGATCATGCTAATGAGGTAATGGTTGTTACAAGACCTTTATTCCAAGGACTATTTTAGTTCATTCAACAAGGCTCCTGCAAACAGTGTGTGGTGACTGCTTTCTTGGTTGGTACAATAGTGATTGAACCATGGACAGCCAAAGCTAAAAACCTGATTTGTTACTTTATGACCTAAAGTTACATTGCTGGGGAAGTAACAAGGCATGTCCTATGTCAAGTCAGCAGGGAGTGGGATCTGGAACTGGATGCACAATTGACATATCAATATAGTAAGACCTCTTAATATTTTGAACGGAAAATTTCCACCCAGCATCAGCAAAAATTAAAACCTAAAAAGGAAGAAGAAAAAAAAAAGTGAAAATTAAATATATATATATATATTTTAACTCAACTAAAGCAATTTTTCAAATGCCTTTTTATTTTTTTTTTTTGCAGTTCTTGACATTTAAGATGTGATAAATACATACTTAAAGAAAAAAAAATGTGTTTAAGTGAAAATACTACAGTTTTCATTTTTAAAAAAAAAAAAAAGTTGAAATATATTTTTCTTTTAATTTCAGGTCCAGTTGCTTGAACATTCCCGAGGAAAGTATCCCAACAAAACAAGAAATTGATTTTTTCTGGAGAGAATCATAATTCCTAATTAAACAAAATATTTATTTTAAAATAATCTGTCTGGCTTTATCTATAAGACACACTTTTTAGTGAGTCTGTTAAATATCTAACAAAATTTTGGTGCTTAAAACATAATTATATATTTTCTGAATTTTTAGTCTGAGTAGAGCAATCATGCAGTTAATCAATATTTGTTTCTTCTCTCTAATCAATATGTGTCTTGAGTATTTTGGTAATCTTCCCCTTAAAATCCTCTTAACAAGAGGACACAGGAATTATAATGAGCAAATACACTTGGATACACTTGGAGCAGGATATTTTGCTCAAGTTTTATTCTTGCCCTAGCAGTTCAAAAATAAAGCAGAATACTTGCAAACCCATCAGAGTTTGGGACACAATAGATTTACTCTGTATTTGAATAAAAGAGAATGAGAATTAAACTGGACCCTTGGTCTATATTCAGCTATAAACATGCCAAACCTACAGAACATACAGTATGATTTGCTATTACTACTGAATAGTAATTTTTTCCAATGCTTCTACATTTGGAAAGAAACGGTTGGAAAGAAATGTTATTAAACAGAGAAAGAAAGAGAGAAAGAGAGAAAGAGAGAAAGAGAGAAAGAGAGAAAGAGAGAAGAGAGAGAAGAGAGAGAAAGAGAGAAAGAGAGAAAGAGAGAAAGAGAGAAGGAGAGAGAGAGAGAGAGAAAGAGAGAGAGAAAGGAAGGAAGGAAAGAAGGAAGGAAAGAAGGAAGGAAAGAAGGAAGAAGGAAAGAAGGAAAGAAGGAAAGAAAGAAGAAAGGAAGGAAGGAAGGAAGGAAGGAAGGAAGGAAGGAAGGAAGGAAGGAAGGAAGGAAGGAAGGAAGGAAGGAAGGAAGGAAGGAAGGAAGGAAAAGAAAGGAAGGAAGGAAGGAAGGAAGGAAGGAAGGAAGGAAGGAAGGAAGGAAGGAAGGCAGGCAAAAACACTGTGTCAAAGACAAAAAGAATGTACTGACTTGGGTAATACCAGTATTTTGACATGCTGGTCCTTCATGCCTAGGAGTGGGGGACATCAACAGAGAGAAATACAAGAAAAACATCAGTAATTTAAGATGATGTTGTGCAATGCCTCAGCCTCTCACTTAGGTCTACATTGTGTCAGCGGGGCTGAGCAGGCATGGCACAGCAGATCCATGGTCCCAGAGGCAGGTCTGCTTCTTCTGCCTATTTATGCAGGGTTATTGTCCTGCTAATTTATCTACCACACTTCCCTATACCACCAGGCAGCAAACAAGAGCAAGACCCCTCCTTACACTGTGGAAGAAGTTGGCATGTGAAAGCAGATACCAAAGTTTAGATACTTTGCGTTTTGATATTGAATGTGATATCTATCCAAGCTGCTAAAGTTAGGAGTATAATTGTCCTCCTCAACCAGTAAGGAGAGAGAAATTCCTCCAAAAGTGCATCATCTTGCACACCTTCAGTGCAGGTTATAGGATTCATAAATAACTCTTTGGACGTGCTTATCTGTTACAGGAAGTTGGTACAAATAGTAGAGCTTAAATTTTTTAATACTAAAGAAGTTAGGTGACATGAAGCCAATGTCATAAGCTATACACTATCAAGAAAATTGTATGGTGTTCTATAAACTGGTGTTTTGTATTATTATTAAATTGATAACATACTGGAAAAAAAAAAAGCTGACTGGATAACTGATCACAAAACATCATGATCTTTGTTCTCTCTCTCTTTTTTTTTTTTTTCTTTTTTCTTTTTTTTTTTTATTTTTTTCTTTCTTGATTCCAAGCATAACAGAAGTATGAAACAATATTTCCCATTTGGCTGCAATCAGAGAACCAGGCTTTGAAAATGTAGAGGTGTATCTGTGTAGATAGAAACTTTGAAATTTTATTTAATAGCCCAAAACCTCATCTGATAAGCAACACAATTAAGCTATTTCATATCAATTGAGTCTCTAACCCCAAAGACAAAGAATGAGCTATCTTTTAAACTGTTGCACACTTATTCAAATTGAATATGTTATCATAAATTCCTTGTCAGTATTTCTGAAAGGATATCACACTCCAGAGGATGCCTTGGACCCCGTTAATATGTTATCAATAAACAGGATTTTATTCATGGCTATGAAAACAAATGATTAGTGACTCTTAATGTCACAAGCGAAAATCAGCAGGGCTTCTGACAGAAAACAAACTGATTTTAGGAATAGCTTGATTAGTGTTTGGTCTGAAAAGAGTATGAACCAGGGCTGCTGGTGCTGGAACTTCTTCACTTTGGGAAAATAACAAAAAAAAACACAAGCAAACAAACAAACAACAACAACAATTATCCTTTTTCGAGGAAAGGAAAACCTTCCTCCAAGGGACAAATGTAAAGCAACATATTCAGTAGGTTCACTGCATGAGACAGAAGAGACAGACATGAAGGAGCAAGCCTACAAATGCCTAGAGCATATACACTGATAAAAAACATATAAATAAAGTGCATGCAGCTGAAGAGGAAAGCTGTGAACTAATAACAATAATAATTAAAAAAAAAAAAAAAAGTAAAATTGGTAACAGTCCTTTATAATATAAAGATAAGATTATGCTCATTTTGCAAGTATAATTTACACTTTATTGGTGGCTGTATTTAACAATAAGTTCCATATCCCAGTTATATACTTTAAAGATTAATTGTGCACACTCAATTTCCTCTGCCCTGCTCCTCTAAATGCATTGCTGTTGTGCAAGGTAGCTGTTTATAGCTAAATGTCCATCGTACCAAGGTCTTTAGGGTAACATGGTTATACATTTTAATAGATGTCTGAGAAGAATGTGAAACAAAACTCAGTGCTGGTGCTCCTCCCTCCCTCCCTCCCTCCCTCCCTCCCTCCCTTCCTTCCTTCCTTCCTTCCTTCCTTCCTTCCTTCCTTCCTTCCTTCCTTCCGTTAGAAATGGCTCATTCTTCAAAATAGGATTAAATAAAAAAATAGGATTTATTAAAAGAATATAAAGGAATAGAGGTAAGCAAACAGCGCTGGGTGCACCGGGAGTCTCCGCTCCACCAGGACGCACACCAGTTACATCAAGTAGCTGATTTTTATGCTCCTAGACTAATACATATTCATTACTACTTCTAAAAAAAACAGGTTATTATAATTAGCTTCCGGGGTCCAGTCCCTCTTACTGGAGCATGCGCATCAGTCTCCAGTGGTCCCTCTGGGAATCTATAGGGGTCTTTCATGCTAAAGGCTCATAGTCTTCCTCTCCAAGTTTTTTTCTCGTCCTTCCCCTTTGTACTCCCTTGGCACCGTATCAAGTTTATAGAACATCCCCTGCAGGTCTTGTCTCCTAGCCGTCCTTCAGCTTCTTTTTTTTTCTTCTTCTTAATCTCTTGGCCACCTGGCCAGATATCAGAGGCTTGCATAGTATCCCATAACAGTCACTAGTTGTTATCAGTTGTTCTGAAAACCCCAGACATCAAAGACTTCATACAAACACAAATAGCTTTCTTATTGACACTTCACCAGTAATTAAAACATTCTTCACCAGCCATTCACAGGGACAGTCACATCTATAGCAGTGTTAAGTTAATCTCGAAGAAGACAAAAAAAAAGGCTGTAACTGTTAGAAATAGAAGTCCAATAACAAAGGCAAACAGGTTCATAAATTTGAGGAGTATTTTCTGAAGACTTGATAAATTGACTAGAATGAGGGGGAGACTGGGACACACTGCATCTGTGGTTCAAGAATTAAATTGCCAGTGCAGGGCCCAGAGGCAGACAGGACTGTTCTTTATGGACACGAATTGTAAAACATTCCTAACACCTCCTTCCTCCCTTCCTTCTCATTTATTTATTTATTTATTTATTTTTAAATCTCTGGTTGGTTTTATATTTATTTATTTATTTATTTATTGCTTGTTTGTTTTAATAATAGTAAAAAAGAACCTGCATTTAAAGTGGAGGCTTGAAAGTTTGCAGATAAAAAAATCAAATCAAAGGCTTTGTGATGAGAAAATCTACTGATTGTTTCAATCAGTAGATCTACAATTGTTATAGCAAAATATATGAGGTAATTGCATAGAAGATGCAGATTCTGGGCTCTGTGCTGTGACTCTATTAAATTTACTTTTGTAAGTGCTTCAGGAAGCTCCACCCATGTTCAGCAAGGTTCATTTGCTCTTGCACAAAAACACAAATTCATGGCTACATAGCTCCAGGGAGGCACTGACTCTAATCCAGCCATCTATGTGGCTGGTTTACATGTGCAGCATTGAAAAGGTCCATATACACTTGTGGCTATAAAAGTAGTAATTGTATTGGCATTTTAGGTGGGATTCAGCTCCAGACTAGGACATGTTCATTAGCTGTCTTTGTGAGGCTGGTTTCCAACCTCTGCAATATTCACATTTTAATTGTCCTGTGGTTTCCTGCCTAGTCTCACATTACTTTGTCAAGAGGGCACATAAGTTATGGGGAGCTCGTATCATTTATTTTTAGATACCTGTGACTTAAGTATCCGTGAGTCCTGTCCTACTCCTAAAATAATATATATATATTATATATATATATATTAGATATACTAATCTTATATGATTGCCCTGTTCAAGCTAACCATTGAGCTCACTCATGGCTACATAACCAATGAGTTTTGGTAGCTGACATACGTTCTTTTGTGCAGACAAATACTTGTTGAGACACAGTTTACTAGCGCTGGCAGTTTACGAATAGTACACACACATCATTTAGCCCTCCAACCCATGACACTAGGCCAGTCAATATGCTTTCTTTGATATGCCTAAAGAAAAATGTATCCCAGACACCGGACCCAGAAAAGGAATTTTATTATTGAGGAATATATGTGTTTGTCTCCAATAGTTCTTGGGCAGATGTTAAAAGATGTTATTGTGCAAATTCTCTCATGGATTTCAAATACTCTGGATTCCAGATCACTCATCAGCCTGCTCTGGGATGGTTCTTGCTAAGAAAAAAGAAGCAAAAATTACCGAGCCACTTGCAAACCAAAAAGAGGGGATTCAAGGATAATTGTAATGAAGCTTAAGAGGGAAAGTTCTATAAAATAATGTACCCCACTCTCTAACTCTCTAACTACACAGAACACATTAAAATCATACTATTCTATGTCAATTTGGATTTAAAAAAAAAAAAAAAAAAAAAAAAGATTGTCCTCCAAATTGTACGTTTGTCTTTGTTTTTTGTTTTAATTTCTATTTTTTCTGTTTGAGATTAAGTTCTCTGATATCTAATAGTGTGCAAATTCTGACTCATAACTTTTTTCACTTCATGATCTCTCCTAAGGTTTCTTGGTATACACATTTTTGAGGTCCAATAAAATCATGTGAATACCATTTTCCTCACTGCGAATGTACAAAGGTCTCAATTCTACATCCAGTCATTTATTCTGACAAAACTTGAAAGTGCAAGAAATTTCTAGGAGCAGTCTTTTTGTTAAACTTAGCTTATACTAGTTCAGAGCTAGAGGAGAAGAAAAGTAGGGAGACAGACATACACATGCAGATACACAGACATGGGAAGCAGATGCCTTATTTCCTTAGAGAATGAGGATCACATTGCAGATGAGTCAGAGAATCTTTATCTTACGCAGATCAGACTTCTTTTCTTTTCAATTCATAAAGTATTGCTGGCCCCAGAAACAAAACACAGCTTTAGCTGAACTGAAAGCCACAACTAGTGCAAAATTAAATGCATCTAATATTACAGGAGGTCCTTCCTTGACTAGAGTTTGTATGACAAATCCATTAAACTGTATGAGGTATGTGTGCCTGGACAACCTAGAATCATATTATTTCTCCTAACACAAATTTAAATTGTCTAAATTTGTTGATTTTAATTTTCAATAATTCTATTGGTATTTTATTTATTTATTTTTTTTATTTATTCCTTGCTGCAAACTGTTCACTGAACAAGACTAAGATTTCTGGAAACCCTGTGGCTATAAGAAGTACCAGCTTTTGCTGAGAAAATTGGAATATAATGTTTACCCATGATATTTCAAAGGTAAAACATACAGCAATTACTGTCTGAAGTAACATAACTGTGAGATTCATCTGTTTAGTTAACTTTAGGTGCAACAGAATGAAAAAAAGGGTTAAATATAATTTCAGATAGTGTAAGATAGTATAAGAAAATCCTGCTGCTTCAGAAGATGCCAGACTTTTCGTTTTGTTTAACTTGTTTTTTTTCTTTTCACAGACTTGTATATACCACATTGGTAACCTGTCTAGAGCCTGCTCTGGGGAAGTCAGGGAACAGGGCATCTTGGTTTTGGTTTGTGCAGGAGAAACACAGTAAAGAAAAAAAATGCAGTTTTATTTAATGCAATTTTATTCAGCTGAAGTTACTGATGTGAAGTTGCTTCAGTTGTGGCAGGAAGGGGAAGAGGAAAAAAGGAGGGGAAGCAGAGGCAAAGGAAAGAAGAAAGGAAGGAAAAACAATAGAAGCTGAGTACTGTATCTCCTGTTTTATTAAACACAATTCAGTGTATTGAGTCAATAAAATTTGAGTTAATAAAATTAATACAGAACAATTGCTTTGCCTATTGAATCAGGCTACCAAGCCTTTTTTATTTTTATTTTTTTATTTTTTTTTCCCCTACTGGAAAAAAATTTGATTTAGAATGTTACCTGGCTCACATGTTCAGAGAATGGAGCCAGAGGACTGCAACTTAAAGAATCATATGGATTATATAAGGAATGTCCTCAGACAAGTGCTAGGGGAGGGAAAAAAAGGAAACAGCACAGTGCACACAGAAAGAGAGAGAGAGAAGAACCATAATTTAGTGCAAAATGCAAAATGAGTAAAAGGAAAGGAGGATGTGTGTAGCCTCATTAAATTCAATAAGTGATTACACAGCAAGGACTTCATTCAGGACCCAGGGAGTGATCTACAGCGTGTTCTGCAGGAGGTCAGAAAGAAGATTAAAGTGACCTTTTCTGGCTTCAAATTCCATGAATCCAGGTCTGAACCCAGGTTCCCAATGGAAACTAAGTGACAACTTGGAGTCTTGGGGTTAGCTAACCTATGGATGATGTATGGTTCACTTTATTTCCATAAAGCCTCCCACCACGTTACTCACACAGAGCAACTGTCTCAATTGTGACACCCAAAAGTTTTCTAGATAAAGGACCAATGGATATATATAACCATAATTATGTCCAGGCTGAAAATGAGGGAAAAGTTTAAAACTATTGCAGTACACAGCTTTTGCATCAATTTTCCAACCAACTAATAGGATAGGGATGTATTTGAAGATGGAACTTCGTATGTTGGAACAAGACAAAAAAAAAATACACATTATTATGATAGCAGGAAACAGACTAAGCAGTTAAGGAAGTGCATTCAAGCTTTCCTAAATTTCTGGAAATAAAACAGATTTTCCAGTGCTACTTAATGCCTGAACTCCAGGAAACTTTTCCAAGGTGAGCTGAGTGGTGGAAGAAGGCTAAAGGTGGAAGAATTAAGGCTAAAAGCGGAATTGCTATCCTGGACTTTTAGAGAGCCAACTTCGACCTCTTCCGGGACCTGCTTGGGAGTATCTCATGGGCTAGGTTGCTAGAAGGCAAGGGTGCATGTGAGAGCTGGGCTACATTTAAACAGCACTTCTTCCAAGCTCAGGATTGGTGCATCCCTAAAAGTAGGAAATGGGGGAAGGGGGTCAGGAAACCTGCGTGTATGAGCAAGGAGCTCATCAGTAAGATCAAAAGGAAGAGGAAGGTTTATGAAATATGGAAAAAGGGGCTGTCCTCTTGCGAGGAGTATAGATGTGTTGTCAGGGCCTGCAGGGATGCAACAAGGAAGGCTAAAGCCCACCTAGAGATGAGGCTTGCAAAAGAGATAAAAGGCAATTTTTTTTTCTTGCATGTAAACGGTAAAAGGAAGACTAAGGATAATGTGGGTCCCTTGATGAACGAGGGGAGTGTCCTGGTAACAGGAGATGCCGAGAAGGCAGAGATACTGAATGCTTCCTTTGCTTCAGTCTTTGCTTCAAGGACTCCACCCCAGGACTCCTTGACCCTAGAGGGAGGAGAAAGAGTCTGGGAAGTGGAGATCTCGCCCCTTGTTGACAAGGGAGTGGTTCGGGAGTGTCTGAATGGGCTCAACACACACAAATCCATGGGTCCCAATGGGATTCATCCCTGTGTGCTAAGGGAGTTGTCAGAGGTGATTGCTGAACCACTCTCAATCATCTTTGAAAGGTCCTGGAGAACAGGAGAGGTGCCTGAAGACTGAAGGATAGCCAATGTCACTCCGATCTTCAAGAAGGGCAGGAAGGAGGATCCGGGAAACTACAGGCCAGTCGGTCTCACCTCTGTCCCTGGAAAGGTGTTGGAACAGCTTGTTCTGGATGCCATCTCCAACAAATTGGAAGAGAAGAAGGTTATGAGTAGTCAGCATGGATTCACCAAGGGGAAGTCGTGCTTGACCAACCTTGTTGCCTTCTATGATGGCATCACCAGATGGCTAGATGAGGGGGAGCAATGGATGTCATCTACCTTGACTTTAGCTAGGCTTTTGATACTGTCTCCCATGACATCCTACTAGCAAAGGTGAGAAAGTGTGGGATAGAGGAGTGGACAGTAAAGTGGGTTGAGAACTGGCTGACTGGCTGAGCTCAGAGGGCGGTGACTGGCGGCACAGAGTGTGGCTGGGGACCTGTGACTAATAGTGTTCCCCAGGGGTCGGTGATGGGTCCGGTCTTGTTCAACATCTTCATCAACGACCTTGATGAGGGAATAGTGTCTGCCCTCAGCAAGTACGCTGATGACACAAAGCTGGGAGGAGTGGCTGACATGCCAGAAGGCCATGGACCAGCTGGAGAGATAGGTAGGAAGAAACCAAATTAGGTTTAACAAGAGCACTTGTAGAGTCTTGCACCTGGGAAGGAACAACCACAGGTATCAGTACAGGCTGGGGGACCACCTGCTGGAGAGGAGCTCTGAGGAGAAGGACCTGGTGGTCCTGGTTGACGACAGGTTGACCATGATCCATCCGTGTGCCCTTGTGGCCAAGAGGGCCAATGGCATCCTGCGTGCATTAAAAGGAGTGTGGCCATCAAGTCAAGGGAGGTGATCCTCCCCCTCTACTCTGTCCTGGTCAGGCCTCGCCTGCAGTACTGTGTCCAGTTCTGGGTTCCCCAGTACAAAAAAGACAGGGATCTCCTGGAAAGAGTCCAGTGGAGGGCCACAAAGATGATACGGGGCCTGGAGCATCTTCCCTATGAAGAAAGACTGAGAGACCTGGGTCTGTTCAGCCTGGAGAAGAGAAGACTGAGAGGGGATCTCATCAATGTGTATAAATACCTGAGGTGTGGGAGACAGAGGGATTTGGCCAACCACTTTTCAGTGGTTTGTGGGAACAGGACAAGGGTTATGGCCACAAGATGGAGCACAGGAAGTTCAGCACCAACATGCAAAAGAAATTCATGTTGAGGGTGACGGAGCACTGGAACAGGCTGCCCAGGGAGGTTGTGGATTCTCCTTCTCTGGAGATATTCAAGGCCCGTCTGGACGCCTACCTGGTCACCCTGCTCTGAGGAATCTACTTTGGCGGGGGCATTGGACCTGATGATCTTTTGAGGTTCCTTCCAACCCCTTCAATTCTGTGATTCTGAGTTTTGCATGAGCAAGTACTGCCTTAACACCTTCATATCAAAAATCCTGGTGAAAAAGGAAAATCTACGTGATTTGTTTGGAAAAGGAAATTCCCACTTCAGTCATTGCTTCCCCTTTTCTCCCTCTCTTTGCAGTCAGCTGTCTTCATGTTTTTGTTTGTTTGTTTGTTTGTTTTTTTGGGGGGTAAATTTTATTATTATTATTATTTTATTTTTTTTTATTTACATGGCAAGCAGTTGCTGAACTAGGTACACCAGCCTAGATTTTGGCACTGAACCTCATTCTGTGTTTTACATTGGGGTAGAGGGAGAGAATATTGGCATAGAGAGGGTTAATCCTGAAAGACTACAAGGGAAAAAAAATATGTGTAGAGTGGGAAATTAGTCAGCAGAGACCTGACAAAGTGCTTCCTACACATGCTGTTCTGTCAGGCTGCACAGCTTCTTCTGCTTCAGAGGTAATTACATAGATTTTCTGTCTTGTACTTGCAAAAACACAGCACAGCACTCCACCACTGCTTGTAGCTCAGTGCTTCAGGGCTCCAGCTGCATGGGGCTGGAAAATGTTTACACAATTTCTTTTAAGATTTTTAAACCACAATAAGGGATGTGGCTAACTCTTCATCCAAGGGGAAAATGGAAGTGTCTCCTCTGAAGGTGGACTTGTGTGGAGAAAAGGACTTTCTTGTAAGGGAATATATTTCTTCATGTCTCAAGCAAACCACTCTGTCATACTTTAAATCATAATTTAAGTATTTTAATTTTAAAGGAATTCAAAAGAATTTGGACTCTGAACTAGATTTCAAATTCCCACGGTTTCAAATCCAGTCTTGATTTCAAACTAATTACTAGTTATTTTGTTGTTTTCTAAGCCCCATTTAAGGAATGTGTCCATACTTTCGATTTGACAGCTACACATACTGAGTTTACATATTCAACGTACAGTCAATAAGTTTATCAGTAAAAATAATATATGTGAATGTGCATATTCCTCTGTCATTACTTGACTAATTGCTTGGTTAATGTGGTATTTAGAAGGATATTTAAAATCATATATAAATTCCCTCAAAGCAATACTTACAACATGCACTTTCTGTAAGTTTTGTGAAAACAAAACAAAACAGAAAATTATACAAACTATTTTGCAAAGAAATTTCTAAGCTTCAGTATAAACTTAATATCTGTTTCTAATATGCACTAGTGTTGCTGCCTTCACTGGGAAATATGATGTAGGAGCATTGTAAGTTTAGCTCTAAAAACAATGCATGAGACAGTCATGCAAATAATGTAAATTAAAAACAGCAAACAAACAACAAACAATCAACATTTGCTGAGGCGATCGGCTCCGGGGCAGACGTGTTCTGCAACAGAGCAGGGGACCGAGGCGGGCAGGGCTTTTTGTCCAGCATTGAGGCCATTCGGGGAAGCCGCCGGGACCCGGCAGTCCTCGCAAGGGAGGCTGACGAGGCGCGGGCGGAGCCAGCAGCGCCCCCTCCCAGGCTGTTTAAAAGTTGCCCCTAGGGAGCGCGAGCGACCAGGAGCGCGGCGAACAGGGTGGGCAAACAGGGCGTGGTGCGTCGAAGGGCGTGGCACGGCAGTTCGCGCGGGCAGGGCGAGCGGGGGGCCCATCGTCGCTCTGTTGCAGCTGCCTCTCCCTTCGGTGCTTGTAACCTGCTTGCGTAGAACCTGACCATGGTATCAACCAGGCAGAAAACCGTGGCCTCCGCATTTCGTGCGGCATCTCCAGCCACGGTCACCAGTGTGGCTACTCAGACGGAGGGCTCGGGGAAACACACAGACGTCCAGGTCCTGGGCTGCAGAGTGTGCCCCAGCCTTCTGTCGGTCTCCGACAGCAGTGGTGGGTATGCCTGTGGGAGGTGTGCCCAGGTTGAAGAACTGCTCAGCCAGGTAGCGGAGCTCCGGGAGGAGGTGAACAGGCTCAGGAGCATCAGGGAATCAGAGAGGGAAATTGACTGGTGGAGGTGCACTCTACCCTCTCTGAGGCAGGCTCAGGAGCCTGCCACAGCACAGGCGTCTCCTGTTATGCAGAAGACGGAGGTTCCCTCCTCCTGCCAGGCAGCGGGAGGAGACCTAGATCAAGGGGGGGAATGGAGGCAGGTGCCTATTCGGGGTGGTAGGCGAGCCCTCTCTCTGCCCACCTCACCTTCTCATCTACCCTTAAATAATCGATATGAAGGACTAGAACAAGACAATCTGAATGACAAAGTGGATAAAAACCCGTCCCAGTTGGAGGGGGCACCTAAGACAAGGCGACCTACACATCGCATTGCCACATCATCCTTCAAAAAAGAAAGAAGGGCTATTGTTATGGGGGGCTCCCTTCTGAAAGGGACAGAGGGACCGATATGCCGACCGGACCCAACCCGCGGAGAAGTCTGTTGCCTCCCTGGGGCTCAGGTGAGAGACTTTGCCAAGAAAGTCAAGCGCCTGGTACGGCCCACTGACTACGGCCCACTACTGGTCTTTCAGGCTGGTAGCGATGAAGTAGCAACGAGAAGTCCGAAGGCGATCAAAAGAGACTTTAGGGATTTGGGGCGACTACTTAGAGGATCAGGGGCGCAGGTGGTGTTTGCCTCTGTCCTTCCGATAGGGGGGATCGAAGCTGAAAGACGTGCTGTTCACATAAACTCGTGGCTTCGAGACTGGTGTGACCGGCAGAATTTCGGTTTCTTTGATCACGGGAAGGTCTACGCTACACCGGGCCTGATGGCACCGGATGGGATGCGCCTCTCTCGGAGAGGGGTAAGGATCTTTGGTCAGGAGTTGGCAGGGCTGATAGATAGGGCTTTAAACTAGAGTCGAAGGGGGAAGGGGCTAAAACCAGGCACGCCGGTGAAGACCTAAGGGATGGTACGCTAGAATCAGAGGGGCTGTGTGCCAGTGAGGTCCTTCGGTCAGATCCACAAGGTGCTGAGTGTAAGGAGACGCACCTGAAGTGCTTCTACACGAACGCACACAGTATGAGGAATAAAATGGATGAGCTAGAAGTCCTGGCCCAGTCCCGCAACTATGACATCATCGGCATAAGCGAAACCTGGTGGGATGAGTCCTGTGACTGGGGTGTTGCGATAGATGGTTACAGGCTCTTCAGGAGGGACAGGCAGGGTAGGTGAGGTGGTGGGGTGGCGATGTATGTGAAGCAGGGGCTGGACTGTGTGGAACTTCAGGTCGGCAATGGCAAAGTTGAGAGCCTCTGGGTAAGGATCAAGGGATGAACGAATAAAGGGGATGTCGTTGTGGGAGTCTATTACAGACCGCCTGGCCAGGACGATAGCACCGATAAATTATTCTTTACAGAACTAAGAGAGGCTTCGAGATTAACTCCCCTTGTCCTTATGGGGGACTTCAACTTGCCAGATGTTAACTGGGAGTGCCACACGGCTGACACGAGCAAGTCCAGGAGGTTCATGAAGCACCTAGATGATAACTTCTTGGTGCAGGTGCTAACGGAGCCAACTAGGAAAGGTGCCCTCCTAGACCTGTTGCTAGAAAACAGAGAGGGTCTGGGGGGAGATGTGGTGATTGGTGGCCGCCTCGGTCATAGTGACCATGAAGTGGTTGAGTTCAAAATTTACAGTGACAGAAGGAAAAGTGCCACCAAAACCTCATCCCTAGATATGGGGAAGGCGGACTTCAGGCTGCTCAGGGAACTAGTCAGCAAGGTCCCCTGGGAAGCTGCTCTTGAAGGCCTCGATGTCCACCAGTGCTGGTCATTCTTTAAGCGATGCCTCCTAGAAGCACAAGATCAGGCAATTCCTAAATATCGCAAGTCAGGCAGGCGGGGAAGGAGGCTGGCGTGGCTGACCAGGAACATTCTAATGGAGATTAGGCGGAAACAGAGAGTGTTTTGCTACTGGAAGGAGGGCCAGGTGTCATGGAAAGAATACAGGGATGCTGTTCGTGTTTGTAGGGAGAAAGTTCGTGTGGCCAAAGCACACCTAGAGTTGAAGCTGGCTGTGTCTGTGAGAGAAAATAAAAAGGGTTTTTTTAGATATGTGAATGGAAAAGGAGAACTAAAGAATACATAGGGCCGCTCCTTGATAGGGAAGGTCTCCTCACAGACAATGACATAGGCAAAGCAGAGATGCTTAATGCCTTCTTTGCCTCTGTCTTCAATGCCGATGATGGGCTTCGGGACCCAGGGTGCCCTGAGCTGGAGGACCGGGACGGTGGGGATGACAAACTGCCAACCGACCCTGAACGTGTGTGGGATTTGCTACTCCACCTGGATCCCTACAAGTCCATGGGTCCGGATGGGATTCATCCCCGGGTGCTGAAAGAGCTGGCGGACGTCATCGCGGAACCTCTCTCAATTATTTTTCAACGATCCTGGGAATTTGGAGAGGTCCCGGTAGATTGGAAGCTGGCAAATGTTGTGCCGATTTTCAAGAAGGGTCAGGAAGAAGACCCTAGCAATTACAGGCCTGTCAGTCTCACGTCAGTGCCTGGTAAAATCATGGAGAAGACGGTTCTCGAACTTATTGAGGCGCACCTGGGGGACAAAGCAGTCATTGGTCCCAGCCAGCATGGGTTTGTGAAGGGTAGGTCCTGCCTAACTAACCTGATTTCCTTTTATGATAAGATCACCCGTATGGTGGACCAAGGGAAACCAGCTGATGTGATTTTTTTGGACTTCAGCAAGGCTTTTGACACGGTTTCCCATAGGATCCTACTGGACAAAATGTCCACCATACAGCTAAATAAAAACATCATACGATGGGTGAGCAATTGGCTAACGGGCAGGGCCCGTTATGGTAAATGGGGCTGTGTCAGGCTGGCGGGCGGTCACCAGTGGGGTCCCTCAAGGCTCCATTTTAGGGCCGGTACTTTTCAATATTTTTATAAACGATCTGGATGTAGGAATAGAAGGTATTTTGAGCAAGTTTGCTGATGACACCAATCTGGGAGGAGTTGTGGACTCGAATGAGGGTGTAAAGGCCTTGCAGAGGGATCTGGATAGGTTGGAGAGCTGGGCGATCATCAACCGCATGAAGTTCAATAAGAGCAAGTGCCGGGTCCTGCACTTGGGACGGGGAAACCCTGGCTGCACGTACAGACTGGGCGATGAGACGCTGGAGAGCAGCCTAGAAGAGAGGGATCTGGGGGTCGTGGTAGACAGCAAGTTGAACATGAGCCAGCAGTGTGCCCTGGCAGCCAGGAGGGCCAACCGTGTCCTGGGGTGCATCAAGCACGGCATCGCTAGTAGGTCAAGGGAGGTGATTGTCCCGCTCTACTCTGCGCTGGTGCGGCCTCACCTCGAGTACTGTGTGCAGTTCTGGGCACCACAGTATAAAAAGGACATGAAACTGTTGGAGAGTGTCCAGAGGAGGGCTACGAAGACGGTGAAAGGCCTGGAGGGGAAGACGTACGAAGAACGGCTGAGGTCACCGGGCCTGTTCAGCCTGGAGAAGAGGAGGCTGAGGGGAGACCTCATCACAGTCTACAACTTCCTCGTAAGGGGGTGTCGAGAGGCAGGAGACCTTTTCTCCATTAACACCAGTGACAGGACCCGCGGGAACGGGGTTAAGCTGAGGCAGGGGAAATTTAGGCTTGACATCAGGAGGGGGTTCTTCACAGAGAGGGTGGTTGCACACTGGAACAGGCTCCCCAGGGAAGTGGTCACTGCACTGAGCCTGTCTGAATTTAAGAAGAGATTGGACTGTGCACTTAGTCACATGGTCTGAACTTTTGGGTAGACCTGTGCGGTGTCAAGAGTTGGACTTGATGATCCTTAAGGGTCCCTTCCAACTCAGGATATTCTATGATTCTATGATTCTATGAAAATTCATGGAGAAAGGTACATAGACAATCTACCTAATCACTGTAACCTAGATGCGAAAGATTTCTCTTCTGTTATCCATTACACAAGCTTGTCCAATCTCTACTTAAAAGCTTCCTGGCAGTCTCTGCCAACATTTCGCTATTTTCACCATTGCAGACTTATCCTCTGTCTTTTGGTACATCTCCTTTCAATTATCAAAGTAAATTGCCCTTACCCATAGTGCAGAAGCCCCTTTCTTCATGGCAGTGCCTTCAGAACAGCTAGAATAGTCCTCAGCTTTCCCTCATCCTTCTCTTTTTCCACTCTGGTCAAGTTTTCCAGAATTCTGACTATTATTCAGATCTTCAGAAATTTATTTTAAAACCAGTTTCCTGTACTGAAACAATTAAATGATGCAAAAAAAACCTGAAGTTTACATTTTAAAAGATAAAAATTAAAGGGAATATTAACTCTGTTTTATTCACAAAGAGAAAGATTCTAGTTGTGCCTACAGATACCTCATTCAATTCTTAACTGTTCCTTCCCTAAAACTGGGCAAGTTATTGGCTTCAGATTAACACCTTCACAATGACTGTAGTGGTCGATTATCACAGTTTCTGTTTTCATTGCTACTTGATTTCCAATCCTAGAGGAAGAGATTTGCAACCGAATGCACTACAAATAGCTGAAATAAAGAAAACATCATATTTGATGTAAGTAGGACTTCAGATTTATATTTCAGAATATTTTATTCTTTTTAAAGTTTCTATCATATTTTCCTTCATCACTATTGTGGTTTATCTACCTTTTTGATACTCCTTCAACCTGTCATCTCCACAGACAAACAGTTCTTTTTCCTTGGTGGCAGATACTTGGCTCCTAAACAATTTCTCTTCTCATTGTGACCTTGCTATAGGCAGGGTTATGAATGAAAAGGAAGAGGAAATGAAAAAGGAAAAACAAAAATAATGAAAAAGTAGAAAGAGAAACACTACTAAGGATAAAGCTGAAGCCAGAACTCAGTCCTTTAGCAAATGTCAGCTGATTTGTATAGGAACAGTACAGGGCATGAGGGAGAATCAAAACACTGTAAATCATTTATTTATTTATTTATTTTCAGGATATTTTTTTTTCAGGTACACAGATTATTCTGTGTGGGCAGAAGGTGAAGGCTGATATCATGACTTCATCACTGATAAACAGGAAATATTTAAATATTTAAAGCAAATATTAAGTGTTTTTTGTTTGTTTAGATAATCCAAATAAAGTTATAAGTGAGAGACCTTTTAAACTACAGGCCTGTTAGTTTGACCTCAGTGCCAGGGAAGCTCATGGAGCAGATTATCTTGAGCGTCATCATGCGGCACTTGAAGGGCAAGCAGGTGATCAGGCCCAGTCAGCATGGGTTTATGAAAGGCAGGTCCTGCTTGACGAACCTGATCTCCTTCTATGACAAAATGATGCACTTGGTGGATGAGGGAAAGGCTGTGGATGTGGTCTACCTTGACTTCAGTAAGGCTTTTGACACCATTTCCCACAGCATTCACCTTGAGAAATTGGCTGCTCTTGGCTTGGTCTGGCGTATGCTTCACGGGGCTAAAAACTGGCTGGTTAGCCATGACAAAGAGTCATGGTGAATGGAGTTAAATCCAGTTAGAGGCTAATGGAGTCTCCCGGGGCTCAGTACTGAGGCCAGCTCTCTAATATCTTTCTTGATGATCTGGATGAGGGGATCGAGTGCACCCTCAATAAGTTTGCAGATGGCACCAAGTTAGGCGTGTGTGTCGATCTGCTTGAGGCTAGGAAGGCTCTGCAGGAGGATCTGGATAGACTGGACCGATAGGCTGAGGTCAACTGCATGAAGTTCAACAAGGCCAAGTGCCGGGTCCTGCACCTGGGGCACAACAACCCCAAGCAGAGCTACAGGCTGGGAGATGAGTGGTTGGAAAGCTGCCTGGCGGAGAAGGACCTGGGAATATTGGTTGATAGTCAGCTGAATGTGAGCCAGCAGTGTGCTCAGGTGGCCAAGAAGGCCAACGGCATCCTGGCTTGTATCAGAAGCAGTGTGGCCAGCAGGGCTAGGGAAGTGATTGTCCCCCTTTACTCAGCTCTGGTGAGGCCTCACCTCTAGTACTGTGTTCAGTTTTGGGCCACTTGCCACAAGAAGGACATTGAGGTGCTCGAGAGAGTCCAGAGAAGAGCAACAAAGCTGGCGAGGGGTCTGGAGAACAAGTCTTACAAGGAGCAGCTGAGGGAACTTGGTTTGTTCAGCCTGGAGAAAAGGAGGCTCGGGAGTGAACTTTTCGCTCTCTTTAAGTACATTAAAGGAGACTGTAGTGAGGTGGAGGTTGGTCTGTTCTCCCACGTGCCTGGTAACAGGACGAGGGGGAATGGGCTAAAGTTGTGCTAGGGCAGGTTTAGGTTGGATATTAGGAAGAACTTCTTTACTGGAAGGGTTATTAGGCATTGGAATGGGTTGCCCAGGGAAGTGGTTGAGTCAGCATCCCTGGAGGTCTTTAAAAGACGTTTAGATTTAGAGCTTAGTGATATGGTTTAGTGGATGACTTGTTAGTGTTAGGTCAGAGGCTGGACTCGGTCATCCTGGAGGTCTCTTTCAACTTAGATGATTCTGTGATTCTGTGATAATTCCAATAGGGAAATGTGCTCATTTGCTTAGAAGTAAAAGCATGTGTACTACAGAAATGGAATTTTCATTATGATTGGTTAAGAATAATTCTCTCTAAATTTAGAGGAGGGATTTATTTTTTCTCTCTCTTTCCATGTGCCCTCCCTCCCCTCTCCCACCATCTCTCCTTCCCCCAGGGAATTAGGGAACTTAGATGCTTGGATACAAACATAAGAAGTTAGACAAGTGCAGGGAGAAAAAAAAAAAAAAAAAAAAAAAAGGATGCACCCTTTTCCAGTATTGACAGAGATAATAAGTGTATATGGATCCAGTTCTTACAACAGCTGAGGCAATTGTGGCTCATAATGATAAATAATTAGGATGTCTATGTTAGAGAATGTGTCAGCAGAATAAGTACAAAATCTGGGAAATAAGAAACAGAAAAAGCTGCTTAGTGGAAAAACTTCATTATCACTTCATTTAAAATGATTATTTCCTGGTATTTCCTCTTGGTGTTCAAATAACTTTTACTTGGAAAAACAAAGAAATAGACCCAAAAAGCTGTGGGTATAGTTTGTTTAAGGTAAATGGCAAGGACAGAGTCAAAGGGGAAGCTTCTTCAAGGAAAAGTTTTTTTTCTTCTTTTTTTTTTTTTCTTTTTTTTTTTTTCTTTTGTGGGCTTAGGCCTAGATCGGATTGTGCTGTGTTTGAAGTTTTGTGTTAGAGGATATTGGACATGTGCTGTTACTCCTTGTCATTAAGGTTAGTTTTTATTGCTAGACTGCAAGCCTGCTCTCTCTGTTCTGGAGACCTTTTATATTTACATGCTCCTTTGGTTTTATCATTTTGCTTTCATCAGGAAGGTGTTCAAAGTACTATCTAAGCAATGCATATTTATTTACTGAAAGCATATTATCATACAATGTCAGTTTAGAAGTGATCATTCCAGCCACCACTGGCAAAATGAAATGTACTTCTTTCTTGAATGAAGCTTAATAATTTCCATCATGAATTTTGGACAGGAAGTAGAATGCTGAGGCTGTGAAAATATTCTCTGTGCTACCACAGAGCACACACACAACTTTATTTCCACAAAAGATTTGATAGCTTCTTGTCATTATAGCCAGCATAGCAGACATTAAAAATCATGTTTACTCACAAACTCAGACAGGATTTTGTTGTATGACCTTTCTCCTGGACTTTTGGATTAGATGGTTTTTTAGCTCTTGAAAAATAAACTTTAGTTCAAACGTGATTTCATTGAATTAACATCACTGAAACCATCAACACAATAATAATTAATTAGCTCCCTTGCCATACTTCAGAAGTGTAAGGGTTATAACAATCACGGATATCTTGGAAAATCGACAGTCTGGGGAAAAAAAAAGACTTTCTCTAACATCAGTGCAACAACTGTTTGTTGTGTTTTTTTTTTTGTTTGTTTGTTTTGTTTTGTTTTGTTTTTATTTTGTTATTAAACAAGGGTGTTATCCGAAATACTAATAGTTATCACAAGAAAAAAAAAAAAAAAAAGAAAAAGGATCGATTAGGAAAAGGTACAAGATTCACCATATACATGTAAGCATTATTATCTGATCACTTTCTCTTGTAACTGGTTACAGAAGCTGATTTTTGACTCAACACTGCAAAATCTTGAGGCATTCCAGAAGCACTTTTATATTATTATTATTATTATTATTATTATTATTATTATTATTATTATTATTATTATTATTATTATTATTATTATTATTATTATTATTATTATTATTTTCTTGTTGTTACATGAAGTTTCACAAGCATTTTCAAGTCCCATCTGGAACATGCAAGGCAAACACAAAATCAGAAGAGAACTGGATAAGGTGACGAGCCTTGTGAAAGCTGTCACATCAGATTGTTATAGAAGTGGGATAACAATGCCTTTCCTTCGAGTTCGCAGTCCACTATTCTAACCACTGAATTGAGTTGCCTGCATTCATTTCTTTCTAGCCATATATTACAAAGGAAAAACAATAGGTGCAAAATGGGAGAGAGAAAAACTAAACTCATAGGAAAAATCCTTGCTTTTCACAATGCTGAATAGGGCATCACTCACAAGGAGCATTTTTTATTTCATTTTTTGTTAACTGCTTGACAGTATCCATCTAAAGAATTTTATTGGAACAGCTTGAGCAGCAACATCTAAGATAAAAAGAAATGTGACAAGAAACAGTTATAAAAAGAATCACAGAAAAATATAAGAGGCTGTTTTTGTTTGTTTTGGCTTGGTTTTATTCTCCTACTAAGATTGCATGTTCTATTACTTCCACTTGTTACGAAGAAGAAGAAGAAGAAAAAAATCATATCTAAAGAAACATTGATTTCAGTATATTTTCAATTCAAATAAACAGTCTTCCATCAACAATGAAATTCATAAGAGAAATAAAAATGGCAGTTTGTTCTTTTTTACTTTCCTCCCTTTATTTATACAACCACAATCAGACAAACTATAATGCTATCTCAACAACTACACACATTAAGAAACAAACATAGATCAATAGCTATAATTTGACACACATACACTGTTCACTGTGAAAACATCAATAGTATAAAAGCTTCATGGGCATAGCTGGGGAAAATGTGTTCAGTAGATGATGTTGGCAGAAGATTAAATAACCACATGTCAGAAAGAAGAAAAAAAAATTCAATGAAACTGAATGTATAGTGAAGATGTGCAGGTGTTCTGAGCTAAACAGTTAGGATTAATAATAAGAAAATTATCTTTGTCTTCCACTCATTCAATTACTTCATGAACAAATATTTTGCTTGGATGTCTGCTATTCAAATATATACTGTCTTTCCTATCTGCCGAAGGACTGCTATTGAAAGACAAGAAAACAGGAAATGACTTGCACATTGTATGACGATATCTTGAGCTGCTATGTGCTATTTCATAAACAGTGCTATAGGTGACTATTCATCTCAACCTGATCCCTAACACTCTGTTGGATTGAGTCATGAGAGAGAGATGTAGCAAATATTTATTTGTCCAGGCAGAAGAAACAAAAAAAAAAAAAAAACAAAAACAAACAAACAAACAAAAAGTTTATTCAAAGAAGCTAACAGAAAATAGAGCTGAGATTCAGGGATATTGGACTGTGACCAATATGTGCACAGTGTACTCTCCTGTTGAATCCCATGGTATTACTCTGAGGTATACACGTAAATATACACTTAAAAACTCCTAGAACATGACTTTCAAACTCTCGGCTATTTATTACTTATTAGAGAATTTCAATGTGTTAACATAAGACAAAAGGAAGCTGGATATTTTCCTAAAGACCACAAGAAACACTTTTTTAACTGTCGACCAAGTAACTCCATTCTTTTGAGCATTGTGACTACTCTGTAATGTCTTTCTCATTGGTTTGTTTTACAAGCCATTTTTTCTTTCTTCTTTGGATAGTCTTAATATCCGTTGTTTTTGTTGGTGTTGTTCAGTTGTACATTTTTTTTTTTTTCACTATCATTATGGAAAAGCAAAAATTGGAGAGGGAAGATGAAAGAATTCCAAAACAGACATAAAAATTAAAAATAAGATACCTCATATTTCAGTTGATGGGGATTGTAGTTCTTTTTTATTTATTGACGACTAAGAGATAAACACTTAGAAAACTGGTCCCACTGCATCTCTTAAAAGCAGATGATGCAAACTAGCTTGTAATATCACTTTGTACTGAAGAAATTGTATGAAGGAAGTTCTTCAAACTGATCTGATATTGTCAACAAAGAGAAATCCAGATGATAGAAAAATTGTTCTGAAGTATAAAATGCACACCTCACAAAAAGGTATTTCAATATTTCTCCTGTCTATTAGTTATATATGTCAGATGGGCATTTCCACAAATAAATTATTCTCAAAAACTTCTTTGTATGTGCATGTGCACCTAGCAAGATTTCTGAATATACATATCTGTCTCATGCTTGCTACTATGCTGCCAATTTTTCATTTCATGATGATATAAGTAATGAGCTTTTGTTGGTCTTGTTTACATTTTTAAAGACTTGCAGAGTGATTTGATTATACGTAAATTCATTTCTTACTAAGCAACGCAGAAAAAATATGAAATGTGTCCTCCTTACCTCTTATGGTTAGGAAGAAGCATTTCACATACTCACACACACACACACACACACACCCCGTTTTAACAGTCTTTTTTAAAAAAAAAAAAAAAAGAAAAAAAAGAAAAAAAAAGTTATTTTAGCAAGGCTTTTATAATTTTCATCCATGACATCTCAATGTCTATGGATAGCAATATAGAACTTTGGAAATAGATTAATTTTTCCTGCTTATGATGCTTAGTTGATGTACTGAATTCAGGATCTTAGTTTTTCTAGATTTTTAGAGATGAATGCAAAGATTTAGGTACCTGCATGGGAGTCTTCACTCACTACAGATCTTGGTTACCCTCTGAAATACCTAAGGGGGAAATTAAGGTTAACAGTACTCTTAGAACTGATGTCATATTCCTGATATAGACATCATAGTTAACGTTTATTATACTTGCTCAATTCAGTTTCACCTAAATTTTAATCTCCCAAGGTTGTGTACCTGAACAACTCAATTTTTAAACCTTTTTTTTTTTTTTTTTTTTTTTTCTGTTCTGTGGTAACAGTTTGCTCGATGTTCCAGCTGTTTTTCTCACCTTTAGCTGATAATTTCATGGATTTTATAAAGCCATATTTAATCTAAATCTCAACTATCATGAATCTGACAGTTGAATTCAATGATGATTTTCCTGATGACATTTCTCAGAGGAAGAGTAAAAGAGCCTTTGCCACTTTAGTGTGTTTCTTACTTTGGGTCCAAGAAAGTCAGACTTTAGCAACCTACAGCATTTGCTGCAGTATGTAACTGATCCTTTGTGGTTTTGTCCTGGAGCTTTGGCTCAAGTTTAAGCTTTGCACTTAAATGCCAAAGGAATAATTGGTCTGATTCAGGTGGTCCACATCTAAGTTATACAAGATGTCCTTTCTGCTGTAGAAAATCACATAATCTTCAAGTACATGGGAAACTAAGAAAAAACTTCAAAAACAGAATTTCAGCATCTATCAAGAAAGATTGTTCTGGTTTACTTTGGGACCAAATGCAGGCCAACAGCTCAGAGAATTCAGTATTAGGAGGGCAGCTTAAAAGATTCAATAATACAGCAAAAATGCTAGAGGCACTCACCCAAACACTCAGGCCAAATAGTGAAGCCAGGTTTGCATACATATTACTCTCTATATTTCTACAATTCTAAAGCCACAGTTTCCATACTTAGGATCTGTTTGGGCTTTCTTAAGGCTTTATTCAGTGCTCCTTTGGACCTAAGATTTTTTCTTCCTCCCTTCCCTTCCCTTCCCTTCCCTTCCCTTCCCTTCCCTTCCCTTCCCTTCCCTTCCCTTCCCTTCCCTTCCCTTCCCTTCCCTTCCCTTCCCTTCCCTTCCCTTCCCTTCCCTTCCCTTCCCTTCCCTTCCCTTCCCTTCCCTTCCCTTCCCTGCCCTTCCCTTCCCTGCCCTTCCCTTCCCTGCCCTTCCCTTCCCTGCCCTGCCCTGCCCTGCCCTGCCCTGCCCTGCCCTGCCCTTCCCTGCCCTTCCCTTCCCTTCCCTTCCCTTCCCTTCCCTTCCCTTCCCTTCCCTTCCCTTCCCTTCCCTTCCCTTCCCTTCCCTGCCCTTCCCTTCCCTGCCCTTCCCTTCCCTGCCCTGCCCTGCCCTGCCCTGCCCTGCCCTGCCCTGCCCTGCCCTGCCCTGCCCTGCCCTGCCCTTCCCTGCCCTTCCCTTCCCTGCCCTGCCCTGCCCTGCCCTGCCCTGCCCTGCCCTGCCCTGCCCTGCCCTGCCCTGCCCTGCCCTGCCCTGCCCTTTTTTTTTCTTTTTTTTTTTTTTTGAAAACTGTGAAAATGTCTTGTTGAATGCATATTGTTTATCCCATTCACTAAAAGGTTTGAGGTTCCTGAAGGGAGTAAGGGTGGCAAAAACAAAGTATGTGATGATATAATCAAAGACCATACTGTAACCCTGACAATGTTAATAACACACCAGGATGGAAAGCTAAAGTTGGAGTCAAAATTGTTGCCTAACCTTTCTTGCCCCCCAAATTGCATAGTTTCCAATTTCTGACACTTCAAATGATTTTTCTTAAGAACATCCATTTAAAGGGATTAGTTTGTTTTGGTTTGTATTTGGTGTAATTAAATATATGAAATGGTAGCTTGAAAAGACCCTAAGGGAATTGCCCACCTAACTCTATAACACATATCTGAAAATCACAGCAACAAATAAAGAGTATTCTTCCATTCTAAAGAGTATTCTAGACAATGTCACTTTTGTTAATTCCACTTTCAGCTGTTTTACTTTTCCATTATTAAACTTTATTTATTTATTTATTTATTTATTTTTTATGCCCTTCATTCTAACAATAGATAGCATAAAACTTTTTACTCACTCTTTTTACTCACTCTTCTTTTTAAGAAGCTCAACATTGTTCTTCCTAATTGGCTCTTGTCATCTTTGTACTTATTGTCACGGTTCTTTCATGTGTCTTCATACTACCAACAGTCTTTGTCCTTTTACATCTAACTTCAATTATTCTGGTTTTCTTCAACCAGCTCACATTTCATAGCTGTTATAGTTGTTATATATTATTTTTTTATAGTTTTATATATATATAGTTTTTTATAAATAGTTTTTTATATAAATATATAAATATATATATAATATATATATAATATATAACATATATATACTATATATATAATATATATATAGTATTTTTGAAAAAAAAAAAGAGTATTGCTCTGTAAGACATTTTGATTTCTTCACTAGTGTCTTTTCACCTCAAAAAGCTTTACTTTTGTTTGTTTGTTTGTTTGTTTCCCTTACAGTATTCTGTTTTACCTCTAGAGAATACATAGGATAATGTAAATGTTACTGGTGAATGGTATACATATATATTTTTTTTCATTTTTTAAATTGGCTACAGCTTGCTCAAAGCCAAACTAATCCACATATTCACGTTCATTTTGATATTGCTTGAGTCTCCCAGGCACAATGTAAACAGACCTCCATTCCTGATGTTGAATTTAGCATGTTTGTGCTTGATACATTAGAGACTTTTTTTTTTTTTTTTTTTTTTTCTTCCCAGGTTTATCCTTATTAAAATAACCTGTAATGCTGGCAAGGTCAGGGGAAAATGTCAGTTATTTGTTCTGTAGGTGCTGGACAGCCAAGCTAAAGATCCCTAGAGGCTCTTCTAACTTGTCTAACCAGGTTTTCAGAAACAAATAGACTTTTTTCATTTCTTATTTTCTTTTCTTTTTTTTTTCTTTTTCTTTCTCTCCACCCCCCTGAACTGCAGACTCTGTGGTTCATGGCATTCTGACCCTTTGTTAACTAGCAGCTCCTTGTATGAATAAACTGCACTAAGGATTTGTGGGTTCTTTTTTTCCCTTTCTGTATTGTGTATGTTTCTAATGAGAATCATATTTGCTTTTCACAGCTATGCGCCTGTATGTCTTTAAACAAGAGAAAGCTGAGTATGGCATAACCTGTGTGATTTCTTTTCTATGCTTCCTACACAGCTTTGTTTGAACGTAATACAATAGTACAGATGTCCTCCATTTCCATTTTAAAAGCCAGCAAAAATGATCAAGCAGTATTACCTGTCGGTTTCTTGTTGGCTGTGTACAAGGAGTGTTCAGTGTTGATCTTAGCTACTGAAGGAGAATACATACACTTAATATGATAGATACTCAAACTAATTTTCCCTGACAATTTTTCTTCCCAGTCCTCTGTGCCTTCTCTATGCATATTTTCCCATTTAAGTACCGATCTTATAGGTCCAGATTTAATAAGAAAAGTTCCAGAGATAGCTGTTTGTCCAGTTTCTGACAGGTCTTCTCTCTCTCACACCACCCTCCTCCCCATGACCTCTCCTCTGGTTTTCTTCCAACAAAATCATTACCAAAATGTTTCCATTTTAAGTGCAAACTCTTCTGCACCAGAGTAGCAATATATAATAATTCTGTGGCTTCTGTTGTAATGCAATACACCAACAAATTATTCTTTCCTCAGTCCAATCCTTCTGGTTTTGATTTGACATTTCTCTTTTTCATTCTTCGCAATAAGTCAGTTAGACTCTCATCTTCCAGGCACTCTTCTCTGGATTTTGGTGGGATTGTTTTTTTCATGCAATGTTATTGCCAACTGTTAGCTCGTACACACAACCCTGGAAATCAAAGGACTTAGTTCTAATCTAGGTTTTAAGCCTGGTTACATTTTCCTGGCAGGTATTCCATACTTCGTAGAATAGTGCTACGTGAAATAGATTAGAATTCCTGCCAGAGAGAACATTTGGGGTTTGTTGTTTCATACTGTCATATAGAAAGATGGAAGATGACGTGTCTCTCTACAAAGCTTTGTTTTCAGAACTAGATTTTCATTCACTAGTCTAGGTCTAGACTAGGTCAGTGCAATCTGAAAATTAACAGGAATACGAATTTATATTATGTAGCAGACAACATCTGTAAAGTAGAATTACTTATAAAATATATATCCCTAAATTTATTTAAACTGTAATTAAATTGGAGAGATAAAGAATTCCTGTTGGATACTGTTTAACTACTGGGGCGTGATGTTATGCTTATCTCACCCACAAGATTTAAAATGATTTTTGTAGAAGTGTTAGACGCTCTTTGTTTCACTATTTCTGAAGTGTGAACATAATTTTTTAGTATTTATGGTTTATTTTATAAATGTTATGAGGCTTGAGGCAGCTCCCCCCAGACCCTCTGCTCCTTTGTGGGCTCCTGTCCACAAGCTGCAGCTCTGGCCCAGGCTAGAGCTGCTCCTGCGAGGAGCATGGGCCTCAGCCTCCTCCAGGCCACATCCACCTACTCCAAGCAGGGGCTCCTCCATGGGCTGCAGTGTGGAGATCTGCTCCATGTGGGACCCATGGGCTGCAGGGGGACATCCTGCTCCACCAGGGGCCTCTGCACAGGCTGCAGGGAAACTGCTATTCCATGCCTGGAGCACCTCCTGACCTCCTCCTGCACTCACCCTGGGGGGCTGCAGGGCTGGGTCTCACTCTTCACTCTCCCAGCTGCTGTAGTGCAGCAGCTTTTTTTCCCTTCGTCAGTCTGCTCTCCCAAAGGCCCAACCAGCATTTCTCACTGGCTCAGCTGTGGTCAGTGGTGTCTCTTTTGGAGCCAACTGGAGCTGGCTCTGCTCTGACATGGGGCGGCTGCTGGGCTCTGCTCACAGAGGCCACCTCTGCATTCTTTCTTCTACCCAAACCTTGCCATGTAAACCTAAGTCCCCAAAAGTGTATATCCTAGACCATATATATATATATAAAATTTATTAGCATTTATTTATATACATATATACATATACATATACATATACATATACATATACATATACATATACATATACATATACATATACATATACATGCAGCAAGCAAGCAAGCAAAAAGTTTAAAACCAAAATTCACCCCAGAGATTTTTTTTACTTTATCTTTTTTCTTTGTGGAAAGAATAGGGCACGACCGATGTTACACCCTCAGTGAACATCTGGAAAACATTCAGAATCTATACGGATAGAGTTGGGAAAATAACTTGAAATGGAGTATCATTATTGGCATCCTTTAAACACTTAGCAGATTTTGGAGAACAAATTATTTGGACATAAATGTTGTTATTAATTATTAATGGATAGCAGTCAATTAAATAAACTCTTATTTCATAAACATTTAAAATAGCTCTCAGACTAGAAGGATGTAAATGACTTTATTATTATTATTATTATTATTATTTTATTTTATTTTATTTTATTTTACTTTATTTCATTTTATTTTTATTTTTATTTTTATAACATCGTTTGGTATGTAAAACCTTGGTTATGATTTTTTGAACTTTATATCATTGAGTCCCTGAGTAGGAAAATGACCTATATTCCATTGAAATATATAGTAATCCGACATATTTTTAACTGTCTAAATCCTAATTCAAGCCAACCATCTAAGCCGGCTTATAACCAGTGAAAACATGTAAGCATGTCCAGATTTTTTTTCAGCCTACCTATATTAGACTTAAATTGAGAAAAATCACTATTTGTAGGTAGCTATCTCTTTCTGGTGGCTAAAGAAAAATCCTAGATGGCAAAGATTAGAATATAGCTGTTAAGAGGTTAGCAGATAACTTAATGATTCCATGTTGTGTGACTGATCTAACATTCACTAAAATTTATACAAAGACACTATCCGTAGCCTGGTTTCTGGCCAGCCCTTTTTATCAGGCTAACTTATTTCAAGAGTCCAGGTTAAAAGAAAGAATAATTTTGGATGATAGAACTTAAAATCATGTGCAAACAATTTGGCTCAATGGGCCATGGAAGTCATTATCATTTTGCTAAACTGAAAACTTAATAGAAAATATTGGAAATTAAAAGTACTATAACAAGTATTGTATTTCTGTACTATATAGATGTAATGATAGCATTAATATTTTTATCTATATCTACATCTTTTTTCTAGACACATATTTTAAGACAATAAAGGTTACAAATTCATCCAGTAATGTCTGGCAACTGAAGTACACAAAAGCTTCCTGTTAGGAACAGCACAAAATATCACCATTGAGAATTTTAAATAACTGTATGAACATGTATTATTTTAGAAAGAGAAATTTGAAAAGAACATTCTTTTCAAAAGAATCTCATTATATTTACTTTTGGCATAGGAAAAAAAAAAGGGGGGGGGGGGGTTCAGAAGCTAGGGCTTGCATTTCATGAATAAGTCAAAAATACAACAAGTGTAATGCCCTGAAAAATGTATTAGGATCCTATTCACTTCCAAATTTCCATTTCTGCATTTCTGGAAATAATCAAATGCCCATATGATGGCTGTGCCTATAGGAAGTGAGTTTCTGTTTTTAAGTTTGGTGTCAAAATGGTAATTCTCCATAACAGAGATGAAAGCATCATGACTGGTGGTGACTGACACTCTTTACTGATTTAGTAGCAAAGGCACAGGCTGTGGTGATTGAACTAACTAATATCACACTAAAAGTGGTCTCTCAGGAAGAGTTGTGCAATTGCTGGAAGCAACACACTGCCTGTCGTATGGATAAATTGGGAAGTTTGGGTACTGAAAATGAAGAAAGAGCAGTTATACAGAAAACTCTGAGAGATAATGGATTGCTTAGGAAAGAGAGATGTATCAGAGAGATGCTTCTTTGAAAAAAGGAGGAAAAAAAAAACTTATAGGTGTCCTGAAACAGTTTATAAAATTAGACAATACTTAATTTTTCATAATCATGAATTATAATACCCTAAAATGGCTCAACCAGATCCATATTAACACATATATGGAAATTTCTTGCTTTTCTATTACTATTTGGTGACATAGATTTCAGAGACTTAAGGTAATGCTTAGCTTTTTACATGATTAGTACTTCCATTACAGAAGCTTTCAGATACTTTGTGAAATGGTAGTCATCAGAATGAATCTGTGTATATATTAAGCTGGTTATCTAGACTGGTTTTAACATCTTTGGAGAGAAATAAGTGCTTCTAGTGTCCAATTAATTCACCATAATGTAGGTCCTTAATAAGGCCAGATTTTCTGCATATGATATGAAAGGCTCCTAAGATAATTATTAACTCTTTTTCATGGATATCTGAAGTTAGGTGACACAAATCTCATTCAGACAGCCTAGTATTCATATATATCAACTTTTGAACAATCAAACCAATGATTGTAATCTGGATTGCTTACAAACCTCTGTTCAGATTGCTTAACCTTGAACATTTCTACCTCTTGAAGGAGAAAGACTGAAATCAAAACTTTCAGTGACTCCTGGAAGTGAGCTCTAATTCACACCAAAGAAAGCATTTCCATTGTCTTTAATGAAAGGTGACTTAAGATTCTCCATATACTGAAAACCAATTGCCTGAATTCTATGTTGAATCTTTTTAGATGGTTTCTATAAGTCCATTTTGAGGGCTGTGGGTTTCCACATTCTCCAGTATTACCTAAGAGAAAACAAACAAATGGATCGCAGGGGATTTCTTGATTGGAAATCATAGCTCTTTTAAGGACAAAGTTAGAAGAAGCTATGTATTTATTTAGAAGTCTACTTCAGGCAGCCATGGGTTCTGCCAGAGATATTACATTATGATGTGCTTGAGACCCACAGACAGCTGGTGCCAGCTTCTGTCATGGAGATTTGTTATAAGCATTGACTTGCTGCAAATAAGTGACTAGAAAAAGTGTCAGCTACATACCAGTATGTGGAAGCAAGTTTATCTTCCATATTTATCTTGCAGCTGTCTACAAATTCATGCACATTCTCATGTTTCTGGAATCTTTTCAGTGCATGGGATGTTTGGTGAAATTCTGGGCACTCTAAAACTCAACCCACATTGTTTTTTTTCTTGGCTCTAAAGACAAGGCAAAATACCTACAAAGTTTACATACCCTCAGACATTGTTTTAGCAATGATCTTAGTTTATAGTTTATACTAGGTTATAGTATCTCATTTGAGATGAAAATCTTTGTGGATATGAGACAAAGGTTCTGATCTGATGGCTTGTCCAAGATATTAAATACTGACTAAGCTGAGATTTTCTGCGGAGGCTGAGGTTCATTATCTATAAGAGTCAGTGGGAATGGGTATTTGTCTTTTATTGACTGGTCTTGTTCCTATGAGTTTTGGGGACAGGCTGGTTTACACCTGCTGAGATATAACCCATATTTCTTATTATGTGCCAAGAAAAAGGGAGGAACAGAGTAGCCGTGTAAGCTCGTCAGGGGGAATTGCTTCAGTGTGTTAGAGTCATACACATAGCAGACACAGATGTGCTGTAACTTTAAACAGCAAATCTATCCATTATTTCTCTGATTTGATCGATTCCATGGTATTACAGATTCCCTAGGAAACACCAACATTTCCACAAATTTATTTTATACTTACAAAACACAACATGTTGTTTGGCATACGGAATTAGAAAATAAATATAGGGAAAAAAAAATAAATCACAAATGAAATAAAGTTGTTTAAGCAGTGGGACAGAATAGGGAGGCACATTTATATATATATATATATAATATATATATATATATATTTTATAATATATATATAATATATAAAATATATATATATAAATATATAATATATATATATAATATATATAATATAATATATATATAATATTATATATACATAATATAATATATATAATAATAATATATATATAATATATATATAATATATATTTAAATAAAATATATATTTAAATATATATATATAAAATATATATATATATATTTTTTTTTTTCTGTGAAAATGTAGGTTTAGAAGAGAGGAAATGGCAGTACTATCTTTAATTTGAAGAAAAAGCGAGATCACTTGATGAATACAGCCCAATCCTCAGTGAATGTTCATCAACTTCATAAAACCTAGTTCCAAAGCCTTATGGCCATCCTTCAAGGAGCAATACTCCCAGTAACTTTCCACTGAGGATATTACTCTGGTGCTGCAGAGAATGCCTTAGAGTTAGCTACAAAACTGCAATGCATCAGTGCACACCTTCAAATGAGTAGAAGCTTAAAGTTTGAAGTCATTTTGTTACTTACGGACAAATTTGACCCAGATGGCCTCTTGAAAGTCAGTGAGAGATGTATGCACTGGAGAACTCATACTCATCTCTCACTCTCTCTCTTTATTTATTTATTTATTTATTTATTTATTTATTTATTTATTTATTTTTAACCATGAATGAACAAATCAGTTCCAGTAATTGATATATTATTAATATATTGGAGAAAAACAATTGCCTCTTCTCTTTCAGACATTTAAAAAAAAAAAAAAAAAAAAAAAGTTGTATAAGTTGTATAATTATTCTAAACTGAAAGAATATTTATTTATTTATTGGATACTTTGGCTATTACAAAACCTTACACCAGCAATGTTTTCATGAACTGAGGGAAGCCAGGTGGTGTATCAGATAAGGCTGTGCCTTTTTAGTCAATAAGGTTTGCCCTTGCCTTGCCTTGCCTTTCTGGAGGTGGGGAAGGAGGAGGAAGGGATAGTAAATAATAATAAAAAAAGTAGACTCCTCTCTAGCTTCCAGATTGGAGTCAACTCAAAACCTTCAAACCAGCTGTATTGATGCAGCTACAGAGAAGGTTCCAGGCTGGGATCTCTCAAGGGACCTGGAGGTGATGCACTCTTTTTCTTTTTTGTGTCTCTATTTTTTTTATTTGCCCTACAGTCTCACAAAGTGGGAACACATGAAGTTAAAAGGAATAAGTTTGTCTGACATCTAATAAGAGAAGAATCTGTCACTGCCAGTGATGTGAATGGGAATACAAAAGCTGTAGGCATGTATATTCCATTAGTAGCAAAAGCACAAGGCAAAAGGTTAGCCTAAGATCCACTCTCAGTTGCTTTGGAAGCTCTGTTTAATTGTTAGTCACGATGCACTGTGGGCAGAACAATTAGTTGTATCTATATTAGATCTAAGCTGTAATTATTTATTACATTAATCATGACTAGAGTGAGAATTGAATCAGTCATGAGCATTATGTGGTCTATTTTATTTTATTTGGAAGAGGTAGGAAATATCCAGTTTTCTTATTAAATATATCCTATTAAAGTGAGGATGCCTGTAAGCCAACAACATACCCAGGGTCTTTCCATATACTGAATATGAAGGATTTTCATCCCAGCAGCAGAGCCTAGGAGCGACTTGCATTTACACAGACAACGTATCAGAGCTAGGGCTGCACCCAGACAGTGTGGGTGCGAGGGATGGAAGAATGAATTGCAGGATGGCTGCAAGGGTGTGTCATTAGAATACATGTACTCTAAAGGGTGTTAATGGAGTGAGGTGCCTCCCTCAGCTGTGCTTACTCCACTCCAGGTAAGCAGAGCCCAAATGGAACAATTTACATCCTCCTTTGCTGCTGGTGTGGGATAGGCAGATGGCATTTTGTTCCCATTTCCTTCTTCTTAAAATGTTTATCACAGGGCATCGCTGCTGTGGGACCTTCCCCAGTGCTGGTGCTCCCCTGTTGCCATGCATGGCAGTATTTTGTCTCTTGTGCTCCTCAGAGCATCTGCTGGTTCAGGGGGATGCAGTGAATGCAGGGGAAACATCTGTGACTGCTGTCCAGCAGCAAACTGCCATTGCCCCATCCCAAAAAGCTAATGAGAATGGAAGTGACATTCCCTAGGTTCAGGCAGGAAGGAGGAAGTGTTATCATCCCCACATATGTGACAGCATACATGTACATGTCTCTGCAGGACCTATTTATAAAATGTTACAGAAGAGGGGAAAATCAAGTCTGGGACAGTGTGCTGGTTGAATGATTCATTCTGACAACAAGGGAGAGATGACAGAGTGTTTTTGCTCCTGGAACAGCTTGTGTGACTTGTCCTGTGGTTTTCCATGCCTGCATGTGCATACCCACATTTGTGCTGTGTGTGCATGTCCCTGCACCAATGTGACAGGGCTTTGGGCTTCTGTCTAAGTCAGATTCCTCTTTGCAGGAATGGGACCTACATTACAAAACCCATTGATGTTGATCCACAGAAACAGTCCCACTGCAGGTGTTGAGACTGTACATGACAGAGTTTGCCTGAAGCTGCAGGATAATTTTCAGACATCTGCTCCTTGCAGGAGGAGCTTCTTCTCCCACAGACCACAGATTGCAGTATTTGGGATTTCCTTCATTATGCTTTCAAAGGTGACTTCAAGTATTGCAGTCTAGGCAACAATTTGCCAAGCAGATTTCGCTGTCTGATATTAATCCAGAAAAATAATAATGTGTGTATAAGTATAGTTTTGTATGTAATTTGCCTGTTAGAAAACTTGATTCTGGGAATCCTGTACAATATAAGGGTTAAATTTGTACTAGGGTAATACATAATTTGTTTGATCCAGAGTAGGTACATGGACACCAATACAGGGAGTGGTGTTTGATGTAAAACCCAACTCAATTTGTAAGTAGAAATACATTAATGCAACATAAACAATGGAGAAGTTTAAATAATTATCATCAAGTACATGTGATTATCTATAACAATTGAATCTAGGTGCTTACAGATCAGTAAACAAAGCCCTCAGGGCCTACCACATCAGCTAGAGACTTCCCATTTAAGCAAATAAATACAAGACAAAATCTTCAGACCCCTGGGATTATGCTAGCTGGCTACATTCACAACACTCTCAGGTCTATGCATAGAAATGAATTGCCTTTGTACATAACCAATGTAAAGACTTATAACCACATAATTGTCCTCTCCATCTCCCATTGCATCTGTTCAGACCATGATGTAGCCCCCTTCCAGGTTTTGGGTACTCTGTTCCCAACACAATTCCATTTCCCTAAAATTCAGTTGTCACAGTTCTGCTAGTGGGGCTGGAGATTCATTTCCTTTGGTCCTTCTGGCATTAAAAAATGCACTTATTGCATCATTGCCCTTTAGACTGTCATGTTTATATTATATTTATTTATAGCAGATTGCCAGCATATGTCCCTGAATACAATTTTATCTGGCTGTACTTAAAATATTTTTGAAATATGTCAGATATTAGGAATAATATTATTGCTGTTTTAGACACTATGACACTATGAGGAAATCATCAAATCATCATATGATTGCTCAGTAAGCAGCCTCAAAAAAAAAAAAAAAAGATTCATCTCTTCTCTCTTTTGATCTAGTTTTCCAAGAACAACCTTCATGAAAATGACTCCTAATTTAAAGGAAACTAAAGTATTGCTCAACCCACTGACAGGGCAAATGGCTCTTCTTGGTCAAATCATACAAATGAGCTTCTTTAAGAACATTGTACCTTTAAAATCTGACTTTATTGCAGAAAAGCATATACAGCACCTTGTCAGCATGGAATAACTGGGCTCAACCAAGCTGTCATTTCTGACAGGTCGGTGTAATGAGCTAGAGAGTGCTGAGACAGTTGAAAAGTTGGTGGTTGTTTTTGTTGGGTGTTTTCTTTTTTTTTTTTTTTTTTTTTTTTTTTTTTAACCAAAATCAGGGTAGAGCTGTTTGGCATGATAAGACCATGTATACATGTCTCATTATGTGTATGTTATCAAATTGTTGTCAACCATGCTATCACACTTAACCACATTTATGTTTGGGATTAATTTCGTGCAATTTCTTTAAATTCCTAACTTCAGAATAGCAGAAAATCTGATTCTCTGGGGCATCAGGCATTAGCTAGGCCTGTCCATGTGTATTAAACCTACATGCACTTGTAAAACTACTCACAATGAGAAGCATTAGTTGGATCATAATTTTTGTTTTGCATTTGTTCTTTTTCAGAAATCCTTAAAATACACATTTACAATGAAAAGTATGAAAAAGATGAAAAAGGGGGAAAAAGAGGTTGGAGTCAATAGATGAGAAAAAGAAAGGAAGACATTTTTATTATAATATTAAAGATTATGATACTTTTGTTCAAATACTCTAAAGAATACAGCAGACTAGGTACGGAAAATTGCCAGAAAAAAAATAGAATTTATTTCAACACTTGCTTGGCTGTTTGTTGTTGTTGTTTTGTTTGTTTTGTTGTTTTTGTTGTTGTTGCTGTTTTTGCATATGACCCTTCATGGCTCTGTGCATTCACTCACCAGCATGTCAAGTAAGAATGGTGTTTCTCCATTCTCCTTTGTAAAGCATTTTAAGATGTACAGATGAGAAGCACTTTATAATAACTAGGGATTAATAAAAGCACAACAATAAAAAAGATGAAAGGGATCAGAGGTTAGAATTTAAAACACTAGTAATAATCATACTGCCACAGAATTAAGAGCAACAAAAACAAATCCTTTTGAGATGCAGTTTGAATAGTTGAGTGTGGGGGAAGGGGCAAGAAGAACAGAGAAATAATACCTCCTTTTTGTCAGTTGTCAATATCATCTATACAAAAACACATACACACATTGTGATGCCATTTGAATTATGTAAGAAAATTTGAAAAAGGCCAGGAAATAGAAGCTATTCATGTTCAGAGAAAGATCAGATAAGTAAATTAAACTATATGTTGAATTCTGCTGTAAGCTGATATCCCTTAAGGCTACAAAAATAATGATTTGATTATCAAAGCTGAAGAATGTGTGGCTCATCTCCCTTTGTGTTACAAGGAGCCTTTCCATTAAATTTGTTGTTAAGCAAAATGTCTACAGGAGACTCATTTTGGATACTGATTATGTACCTCTTAGGAGAACAACTCATTGTCTCCCCTCCACACACTGTTCTATTCCAGCAAGGAACTGCAAGGTCAAGTCATCAACCCCAGGTCTTCGATATACCTGGAATGAGCATATTCTACCAGCACATTCAATAAAGCAATTACAATAACACTAATGTAAATGGCCAGTGCACCAGATGGTGTACAAGTGTATTGAAAGCATTTTAACATATTTTCCCCCAAATTTTAGAAGCTGCTTCATTTCATGTCTCCACAGAAATAAAGGGCAACCATACAGGCAACCCATGCCATAGGATTGTTAGAGTGGCACAGAATGAAAAGGTTATTGCTCAATGTTGTCTTGATTGTTTTGCCTCAGCACTTGAAGGCAATCTCATCCGTCTTCCAGAGCACTGGATCACTAATGGTAAGGTTCTTAACACCTCTGTCCCAGTGTGCAATGGTTAAGTGTGAAGAAGGAGTTGCTCTCCTCTTCTGTCCTAATGAAAAGACCACCCTTAATGGGAAAACAATAGTCCACTTTCCTATCTGGGCAGTGCAGAAGATGCTTGGTGAAGCTGTAACATCTGCTGGATGTTCCTGTATTATAAGAAAAAAAGCAGGTCTTCTTAGAACGCTGCTTTTTAGAAACATTAAGCAGCTGCTGTGTTGCAGCCACCCTCTGATGGTGAAATAAAGCCTGTTGGACGTGAGGAGCAGCTGTATGTAGAAATATAGAGTCATGACCAGACAAACTTCCTGCCACAGCATGTCTATGTGTCGTGGTTCCGCTCGAGTAGGCAGCCAAACTCCACCACAGCCGCTCTCTCACTCCCCCTCCTCAAAGAGGAATGGGGAGAAAATATGTGAAAAGGGCTCAAGGGTTGAGATAAGGATGAGAAAATCACGCAATAATTATTGTAACGGGCAAAACAGACTCAGCATAAGAAGATAGTAAGATTTATTGCTCATTACTAACAAGCGAGAGAAGTGAGAAACAAAGGAAAAAGAAAACCAAAAGCACCTTCCCCCCCCATCCACCCTCTTCCACCTCTTCCCCCTGAGCGGTGCAGGGGAACGGGGGAACGGGGGTTATGGTCAGTCTACAGCACTTCTTCTCTGCCGCTCCTTCTCGGTCACTCTCGTCCCCTGTGCTGTGGGGTCCCACCCACGGGATGCAGTCCTTGATGAACTGATCCGGCGTGGGCTTCCCACAGGCAGCAGCTCTTCCAGAACTGCTCCAGATACCAGGCCGTACCACAGGGTCCATCCCTCAGGAGAAAACTGCTCCAACCTGGCTCCACTACGGGCAGCAGCTCCTGCCAGGTCACCTGCTCCTGCATGGTCTCCTCTCCACGGGCTACAGGTCCGGCCCAGAATCTGCTCCAGCAGGGGTCTTCCACAGGCGGCAGCCTCCATCGGTGCAGGGCCACCTGCTCCACTGTGGTCTCCTCCACGGGCTGCAGCGTGGAACCCTGCTCCACCGTGGTACTCTATCGGCTGCAGGGGGACATCCTGCTTCACCATGGTCCTCACCACAGGCCGCAGGGGACTTCTGCTCCGGCGCCTGGAGCACCCCTCCCCCTCCTTCTACACTGACCTTGGCACCTGCAAGGCTGTTTTCTCACTCCCTTCACTCTCCCAGCTGCTGTGTGGCGCAGCATTTTTTTCCCTGTCTTAAATATGCTCTCACAGAGGCGCAAAACAACATCGCTTATTGGCTCAGCTCTGGAAAACAATGGGGCCCTTCCCAAACATGGGGCAGCTTCTAGATCTTTCTCACAGAAACCACCCCTATGGCCCCCTGCTACCAAAACCTTGCCACGTAAACCCACTACAATATGTTACTATGAGATATGTCTTAAATGCCAAGCCCAGCCACATAACTTCAGCAGTGTGGTTGGGCTTGGGACAACTGTTGCTAAAACAAATCATGATAGAAGCTGTGCAGGTATGCTGCTAGTATGGAATGTGGAACATGAAAGCACAAGAGTTCCAAGCTTGAGATATTTTGTGTTCTGTGACCTGTGCCCTCATTTCCTTTCTTTGTCCTAGTCTCCTTCATACCTATTTCCATCAAAGAGGAAAAGGTAAAATGAGATCTTAATCATTTCCTTCTTTGCAGCTAATAAATAATGTTATAGCGGGTGAGCACGTCAACATTTCCATTGAAATATTGTCTATTTCATATATGAGCTCTGATATCTTTTTGTTGTTATTGATTTTTGTTTGTTTGTTTCCCAATAAAGAACACATCTGGAACAGAAAAGCCTTATTCATTCAGAGACAATCAAAGGAATAACTGCTTAAAAAGACTAAACTTACCTTCTCAAACGTGCTAGACTGGAGGAAGCGTTTGGTGATGGTATATGGTGACTTGGCAGGACCTTCAGAGACTGTAGAGAATCCCACAGCTGATCTAGTAAGACTTAAAAATGACAAGATTCATGCTACACTAAATTTCAGTAGTAGCTCAGCTTGTCATCTGATTAATTTCTGGAAGGAATGAACTACAGAGGCAAAGATAACTTAGGTGTCTTGTATATCTTTGTTTGCAGGGTCCTGGATGAGGAAGGAAGTTAGCAGGTTAAGACATGTGGCCAGGCTTGCACTGATCCTCTGCCAGAAACTGGACAAATCTGAACATAAATCTGATAAATAATCTTCCATGGTGGTTCAAATACTGCTGTCAGACCCAGGCACTGAATTCATGGGGTTCTGTAGACATCTATGGAATTTAACAGGCAGAAAGGAGACCAAGGCCAACCGAGGTTTGCTAAACTGTATCTTTTCCCCTTCCTTTACTCTTCCTTTCCTTCTTTCCATTATTCATCCATTCCATCTCAATTGGTCTTTTTAAAAATAAATAAAAAATTGAAAAAAAAATCAGAACAGTAATTTTTGATCATTAAAACCATCAAAAATATATCACAAGACATGCACAAGAAGAGAGAATTTGGTCTGGCACAAGTTTGAATAGGCAAAAGATCACAAGAAAATTAAAGTGACATCAGTATGATGTTCTGCAACTTAATACGGGTTCTGACTGTCTCATCTCCACAGCTGCATTGTAACTCCCTGCATCCCACCTCCTGCTTGCAAGACAACATGTCTTAAAATGGTAACAAAGTGAGGTGAAGAGGCAGCAAAGAACTGCTTCTGACTCTCACTTCTGCAGATAGCTGAGTTCACAACTTATCCTGAAGTGATTAGACACCTAAAAATCCCCCTCCCTCCTTCTCTCAACTCAGTACATTACTGCAATTGCTAATTTAAGCAGGACGTGAGGTGAGTTCTTTCAAAGAGTGAACCTGACCCTTCACCTCTCCAGCACTACCCGTGGCTGTTGCAAAGCAATTGTGCCCGTCAATGGAGAACAGAGAGCAGTAAAAGTAATGAGAAAGGTAATAAGAGTTAAAACAAAGGTAGATGGACCTCAAACGAAAACAGGAAGATTTAGGATACCTACAGAAAGACAAGTCAGCATTATATAGAGACGAATTAATACTTCGGGATTAAACTGTGTGTGAAGGGTAGGGGCATAGTGCACTAAAAATAGGTACAGGGTAATTTAGAAGCTAATCAAGCTCTGTCACAGACAAAATTAATAAGTAAAAAAAGTTTTAACAAGACATTAGCCATCTGAAGAACCCAGAAGGCCTGTGGAGGAGGATATTGTATCAGAAGGTGTTATTAACACTGCTATTATTAGATTGGGTATGATTAACAGGACTTGGTCAGAAAGAAGCAAGGTGAAGTTAGAAGTGCAGTGCTGGATCACCCAGAATGTCATTATAGAGGTGAAAATTATAAAAAGGAGTAGGAAATAGAGGAAATAATTTTGGGAAATGATAGATGAAAAGGCAGTGAAGTGTTTTGACCTCCTCCATACAGCTTGAAGATACGAAGCACTGAGAAAGACCCAGCAGATGGGGTAGTTGTTTTCTTTTCTGTCCTTGTTTTTATTGCCATAATGTAGTAGTTAACATTTGCAAAGTTGTGAAATTGTGACTTCATAGACAGAGGACTGCTACAGGCTCATTACAGGTTACCACGATCACATCTGTCTTCATTTTATTTGTTTGTTTGCTTATTTTCTGCAATACCTTGTAGTTGGGATTTCATAATACTGAGATCCAGGTGTAAAATTCAGCTGGTGCAAAATACTGATACTTCACTGAAATCAGTGGAAGTGAACTGATTTTCACAGTTCAGAATCAGTCCTCGAGAATCAACATTAATTGGGAAGGCAGAGTGAAAAAATACAAGAGATTAAGAGCTACAAGAGATTAAGAGCTACAAGAGATTAAAAGAGACAAAGGGCTGACATTTTGCTGAAGGACAGGTCTGGTTGTGATCACCAGGTGAAAAAGTAATATACTAGGTGTCAAAGGGGGCACACTCCCCAGCCCCGTGGATGATAGGATTACTGTTTTACAATCATCTCCCAAAAAAGTGTCCTAGATGAACATCTCTTATTTTCTTTTGCTCTAATTAAAAATATTAAGTAATATATTATTATTATTATTATTATTATTATTATTATTATTATTATTATTATTATTATTATTATTAACTACTTATTATTATACTTAAATAATAAGTTGCTCAGAAATACACTTTTTTTTTTTTTTTTTTTTTAATGTGAGATTTACTGGGTTTGCTTCTATTTTGGACTATGAATGTTTTGGATCAGAGGCTACCTTTTTCCTTGCTGTTTTTTTCTCAGCAGCACATAATCATTTTTTCCAAATGATCCTTTCTTCACATCTAGAATCCTCTCCATCTGTTACCAATTTTGCTTGCCATTAGTCCGACCTTTAGGAAGAAAGAAGTTACTTAGTCAGTAAGCACTTTTTTCCTTTGCTTTGGTTAGGCACAAAAAAAAGCTTTAATTAATCAGGAAAATATAGAGTACACTTAATGCAGATAGGTATTATTAATAAAGATCGGCATTTCATCTAGAAAAGAGGTGATGATTCAGTAATCCAGCATCACCATATTTAATTTCCATCCCTCTGGGCAGATTCTTTAGTCTCTGGTGCCAATCAGGAGTGATTTCCCTGAACTAAGTACTAATAGATGGAGGGTAAACCTGGCCGTGAGATCCAAATCTACGTGCCTGCATCCACCAGGTTTTAACCATGCACTGATCACCAGGGCATCCAGCTTCCATTATACCCGCAGAGACAATTTGACAGGTGACACTATGACAGCGACATTGCTGCTGACTGCCAGCTCAGTCCCTGGCTCCAGAGCAACAAGACCACTAGAAAACTCAGCAGATCACCTCTTCCCTGCCTGCATGTGCTCTTTGCATTTCAGCTGGGTACAGGCATTCTCCTCTCCCTGCAAATTGAGTTCCTCTGTCTGTTTTTTGATGGAAAGTGGTAGCGAACCTGTAGAGCCCTGCAATACATAATATACATGGCTGCTGTTTTACACTTGTAACATCTTGTATGCACTGAAACATACAGCTGTTTACACTTGTAGCTCTGTCAAATAAACAAGTGGTGATTTCTTATGACAGAGGGGAAATTGGCAAGGGGCTAATTCACTCACCTACAGACTGGCAACCCCTAGTTGTGGAAATCATTCTTTAGGCACCAAATTGGCTTCATGCACACTGCTGTTGGCTGCAATTGTACTTCTCAGAACAGGCAGGAGATGAGCATCTGATGGGCTCTACCTCCTGCTGCAGCCACCCATGTATGCATCTTGCAAGCAGCCTGAGCAGGGGCTGTGCCAGGCTTTTGACGTGCAGGTCCATGCTGGGCATCCTCCAGCGAGCTCTTCTGTGGGAGCTGTAGGGCTTTTTACCCAAACTGCTTGCCATTCTCCACAGGAGAAGAGTTTACAAATGTTTTTGTCTCCTAAAGGTTCCACTGAAACTTTTAACATTAGTGAAAATGATTGGAAACCCTAAAATAACTGAGTCTAGAGGATCTTTTCAGGGAAAAAACAGGGGGAGCTTCCTATGAAGCCATCAAGCAGTAACTTCATAGAGGTTATTTTCCAGTGGTGTATGGATGACATTGGAATCAGTTTAGAACAGAAAGCTAATGCATACCAAAAGTTGGCATGAGTTCTTAGGGAAGTTGAATGTGCTCATGGAGTAGAAATCCTTAAAATATCAAGAAAAACAAGGAATTCGTTTATGTCTGAGCAAGTCAATCTGCAAATGTTTAGAAGCTGGGAGAGTATTCAGGGAAATATGCACTTACCATATTCTTAATTGCTTTTCTTTTCTATATGTCTGCATGCTTGTCCTGTTCCTGTCCTCATACACAGACACCTGCTTTTAATTGTGGCTGAAGACAGGAAAAGACTAAGAGGTCCTTTCCTTGAAAACTGCTTTCAAATTCTCCTCAAATCTTCACTGTACTAAAAATCAAATATCTTTGTATAACACAGTCCCTGACCAAGAGAAATTGTAGCCTGGGTTAAAAACTGTATTTTTTTTTCTGCCTTTTTTCCTGGCTTAAAATTGCACTAGCTGGACAAGCAAGCAGAATTTGGTTCTCATGGCAGCTTGTTTCCACTAAAAACAAAACAAAACAAAACAACAACAATGAAAATATTATTCTATGCACAATTATACATTTCTACCATCATAGTCACTGGCAGCATAGCACAACATAACATAGAGGTGTAAAATATAAGAAAACAGAAGAGATAATAACCCTCCAAGCCTTAAGAGTGAAGGAATTGAGTCCCACAAGCTTATTCTAAGCATCTGGAAGATAGGCAAGGGAAAAGACATTTCCAGAAGTGTCAGGAAGAGCTGAGGTGTTCCAGCCCTGGAGACATAGCTCTCAGTTACTCATGTGAGGAGTAACATAGTGTGTAACACCAAACCAGATTGTGCTCATGATGGGACGTCCCATGCTGCATCAAATATGAAGACAGTAACAGGACCATGCGCAGCACCAGGTGTTTAGAGGAAGATACAAAAGCCTGACACTGGACAGCTGTGGAGTGAAGATTAAAGTGTCATGTTCCCTACCAAGAGCACAGGGTTTTGGTAATGGCTGGAGATTTTTTATGTGAAACTTACTGAAAAGTTCCATTGTTGTTTTATTGTAGTTGTTGTTTGTAGTTATGAGAAGAAACAGAACAAAATGAAGTAAGGAAGTAATGGGCTATGAGTTTATATTTTAATTCCATTTTAATGTTGGCTTTTGGGGCGGAGGTGTGTGTGTGTGTGTGTGGAAAAGATGGTGAGAGTGGGAAAATCTGTGTGTTATATTCCAGAATTAATGTTTTTGTCCTACAATTTTGGATTTTTTTTTTTTTTTTTGGGTGGGGGGGGTGGTGGTGACAGGGTGGAAACAGAAATAATTCAGAGCAGCATCCAGGGTGGCTATAACCCCCTTTCAAATACAGAGAATTCTCAGCCCTTTTCATCGCCCCTTGTTTTAGAGATAATTTTTCAGCTTTGTTGCAGTACCTAGAACCACCTAAGTACTGCTGCTCTAATTGCGTCCTGCCAAGCTGCAGTGCTCCTTTCTCCTGATACTGTGAGATACAGTGATACTGGAAGAATATACCCACAGTATCCCATGCATAATCTCCCAACATACGTACATACCAATACAAGTATGCTTTATTTATGTTTAAAATATTTCTCTCATTTCTTATGGTTCAGAAGAATGTACTTGATATTTTCATTTGTGTGACTCAGGTAGGATGGAGTAAATTGGTTTTGAATAAAACCTATCAAGAAAAAAAGTCACCATTTACATGTCACTCAATATGTGTGCTTTTAAAAGTCCTGAAGTATTGATCACAGTAGTTAGGCATAATCAAAAAGCCTACAACAGGGTCATAAGCACAGCTCTGATTGTATGGGTTTTGTTCTCAGAATTAGGTACGTCTCCCTTGAGTTTTTCTGGAGCTGTATTAATTGGATGATTAAAGCAAAAGACAGATTAATCGGAATTTGAAGAGGTGGTGAGTGTTATAATAAAACAAAAAAATAAAATGTTGTATCTACATGGTTCAAAAAATCAATAAAGTTTAGAGGAATAAGGTAAAGAAAGAAAATAGGAAAAGGCTAATTGCTTCATCTTTTTGCAGAGTTATTTCCTGAGTCACTTTCCAATCTTTATTCTTTTTTTATGTCTCTGCAGAATGACCCTTGCTCTCCTTTTTCACACATATGCAAAACCACAGCTACATTAACAGCTCTACTGCTTGCTCCCTTGATTCTTTTTCTTTCCAGCTTAAAATTGCCCTTTCTAGCCTTATTACATTCAGCTTCTAATGCACTCAACTGGGATAGAGGAGATCTCGGTTCAACATAGGTTCTACCCCTAAATAAGTGTATAATCTTGGGTAAAACATTTAATGAGCTTCCCCACTCGTGCAATTGGTCTGACAGTACTCACTTGCCTATTCTGACTGTTAAAATGGTCAGTCTGTCTGCTGGCATCATTTACTTCTCAGAGTCAGAGTTCAGATCCCATTCTTAGTTTGGGTCTACTGGGGCTATGGTAGCTGGAAACAAAAAAAAAAAAGAAGAAAAATAAAAGTAAATTCAGTTCCGTAGAGAGAATGCCAACATATGCAGTTATTTTAAGGATCTGTTTAAACACTCATTTGTCTCAGCAGTGCCCAAATCTGAGCAAATGCAGGGAGTAGCACAGTGATGCTTCTGCTGCTCAAAGTACACCTTCATTAATTGGCAGGATGAAGGACAGGTTGTTATCTTTCCTGCTGGTGCTCTGTATACTGAGAAGATGAATCTTCTAAATAAGACATTGTATCCTGCAGTTCAGTATCATTTACAGATGCTGGCCTGGCCTCTGTTTCTTTTTAAAACTTAGACAATGACTTCTTCCACTCTGATGGCATGGAGGTAGTTTTTTCAACAAAAATTTGAATATCTAAATAAATGCATTTCCTTGGATATATCCTGCCTACCTAGCATATCATTGCTGAATATTAGGCTACTTATTTAGTCTTAAACAGAGACTTCAGCCTCAAATATTTAAGTACCTGAGTTAGAAGATTTTGGCGCACAATTCCTCTGTCTCTAGCTATAGTGTTGGACGTGCTCCCGGAAGTTCAAGGCTAACAGGTAAACATTGCTTCCCCACTGAGAATAATAATTGTGATCAGTCCTGACCAGGAACTTCTCTGCATTAGTTAAAGGTTTTCTGAGTATCATGTGAGGAAGGCAAGTGATGTCAAAAGAGAACAAAGTAGCTTAGCTGACCTCTGCCAAGGAGAGGACTTAAAAATCACTTGTAAACTTGGAGGGTATCTGATGAGTTGGACACAAAATACATTATAGACTATGCTGTGTTATACATTATTTCCTATGCTGAGAAATGGCTGTGTCCTGGACCTCTCTGGTACAAACATGAAGAAAAGGTATTCCCAGCAATTTCCTTTTCTTGCTTCTTCTGGTATCTGTAAGGCTTATTGCTGTTGAGTGTTCTCAGTATCTCAGAACTTAGCTTCTGAAGTCCTATCTGCTTTTTCTCCTCTTCACAAACACCCCAGATTCCACCCACTTTCCCAGAGACTTCCTTCCCTCCAGCAAAATCGGAAGACTGAAGAACCCTCTTTGTCTGAAAAATATTGTCTTTTTTTTTTTTTTTTTTTTTTTTCAGCAGATAGCACCGGGGGGTTGAAATGAGGAATGGACCAGTATGCTGTGCAGTGCTTCCACAACATTCATACTCAGAAGGACTTAATTGCTCCAGCAAAAAGTTGCAGAAAAGTGTCCTGATTCACACAGTGGGCCAGAGACAGTGTGAATCAGAAGTGCACTATTGATTTCAAGTCAGGGGAGTGACACTGATTTACAGTAGCAGAGCAGCTTATGTTTTAAGACAAGAGGCGAGACCTTGATTCCTTTGAAGCCAATAGCAACTTTGCCATCGAGTTCACCAAGGCAGTATTTAATTTTGGAAGGACTGACCTGTTATTTTTTTGAGGCAAAAATTAAGCAACCTCAGGGATATTTTTAAAAGTATTCTTACCCCCTATTCATCCTAGCCCATGTTCAAAGCTTACACTCAAAATAGTAATTATAGATATATATATCCCCCCTTGTGGTTATATTTAGTGTCTTAAATTTACTAGGCATATCCTAGGCAAACAAGCGAATTCTATTCACCTTGCCCTGAAGAATGAAAACTTCAAGGACAAGCTTATAGATAGAGACTAGGAGGAAAGAAAAAAAAAAAAAAGAAAGATATATTGCTTTTAATTAAACTACATATCCACTAGGCAACTGTAGGCTTTTAGGAAAGATACTTTAACACAGATAAAGTGAAAGAACTGTCAATTGTCCCAATAACCTTATATTTGGGGGGAGGAAGGGGAAGAAGGGAGGAGTTTCTGAATGTGGAAATGAACATTAATAAGGGATGAAAATGAGACATAAAAACTATTGAGCAAGGTTCAGGCTGCAGCTGAACAGAGCTGTGCTATGCTTTGAAACAAACGACAGCTGACTGTCGTCACGCACTGCCCCTTCAGTTTGTATGATGTGTCTAGTGCTGGGACATTGTAGGACATTTTGCAAATGCCCTTCCACAGAACTGTATTTATCTTCCTCAAGGAGAAAAAAAAAATAAAAAAATAAAAAATTTGGCTTAATTACATGCATTTTTGTTCATTTGATTGTTTGTTTGTTTGCTTGTTTTTATCATGTTTCCATCACGTTATCATTCCATTTTGTGCAAGCTTTGAAAACCAAAAATTTGTTCAAGACAATGTAGTATTTTTTGTTCTGTTTAAGAAAAGTCAGTGTTTACTAATCGTAAGTTCTGCCTTTCTCTGCTTAAGTGTCTTAAAGTCTCTCTCTCTTTTTTTTTTTTTTTTTCTTAATTCTCCCCCACCCACCTGACTGACTGACTATATCCTGTTATTTTTAAACTTGCAGTTCTTCAGCTGGTACTTAAACATATGACCTTCATTATATCTAGGTAGCCAATGCATTGTTGCAGAAGTACCAATGGGAGAAATATGTGTGTACCTACATACATATGAATGATACACACACACATATATATATATATATGTATCTACACACATATTTATATATGTAGTGATTTAGCTCAAAGTATACAGATTTAATATCTTTGTTACCTTGTATAAGGTAGCAAAGAAGGCTGGAGGTTTCCTTTACAATTTCTGCTTTGGGTGAGTGAGCAAATGAACTTCTATTCCCCTGAAAAGATGGTAGTTTTACGTTATGTTTAGATCAGGGATCTATCTTGAGCTTATGAGATTTGTAAGGCTTTAGTAGCAGCTGAGGGGAAAATGTCACATCTCCCTTATTTATGAGTGACTTTGAACTTACATAGAAGCTCATTTGTATACATTTGGATAATCTATTTCTACAGTTAAAGCCACTCTGAAAGCTGGTCTAGAAAAAATCTAACCTTGGAGAGAAAAAATAATAAAATAATAACTTAAAAATATGCTGTATAGAAAAATGTGTAAATATTAGCTGAACACAATGAGACATTTGCTAGGGACTGGGGAACCAGAAAATTGCAAACATTTAAGAGAAATGCCTCTTACTTTAAATTCACTTGCACATCCTGTAGTAATATGCTTCACTATGGCAGACTGTTAGGCAGAGGGGAAAAAAAAGCCATGCAAGTCCAATAGCTACCCACTGATTGTAAACATGAGAAGGAACTCTGAGAACGCTGTGCTGAAATATAGGGTAATTTCCTCTTTATTAGAGTCCATGAACTCTGGTAAGTTAATGGTTGGGCTCTGTATACAGTGCATATAACAGAATTACACAGTTATTTTCTGCAGTGCTTTCCTTTCCTTTTTAAGTTCCTCTAGGAAAAACAAAAACAAAACAAAAACAAACAAGCAAAAAAACCCCACACCCTACACCTTTTCCTTTTCTCCTTTCATGATACCTCACACTTCCAATGTTAACATGTAATGTAAGAGGCTGTGTGGTTAACATCTCAATGATGTCTTAAAATCGATTGTCCTACAATTGTCCTATGTTGCTTTTAAGGTGAGTTTAACTTATAGCAGGTACCCCAAATCTATCATATTCATTACCTTTAAAGAAGAAGAAAAAGACATTAAGTTAATGCTTGAGGTAGAATGAGAAATTAGCACATTTATGGAGTAGCTAGTCTAAGGACTTCAGTCTAAAATACAAAAGTATTCACCATAGCTTGGCCTGGAAGTCCCTAAAGCCATGAAGGGGTTGAGTTGCTGAGTATTTGTCCCATATCTTGCTTTCCAAGAAAAAGATATTTGAATATGGAAATCTTAGAGGAGTCAACTTCTGTGGGTTGATCACAGAGCATACCCAGTGGCGCTGCCACTGCTGGCTAACTGCAGCCTGAGTAGCCTTTGAGAAATAAGTCAGTTCCCTGCTGCACAAAAATCAGCACTACAGTGGGAGTGTCAAGACACTAACAGTCCCGAATGACCCTGACCAACCTCATCTGAGACCCCCAGCCATGTTCTGACTGTGATGCAGAAGCCTCATTTCAATTCAGTCCTGGACCCCAGTCCCTGCCAAGGTGGCACTATTGGATGCTGGTCTCCAGCCCTGCCTTCTGGGTGCACCTATGATTCTATGATTCTGTGACCTCAGTGTTAAGGTGTGTGCCACTCTTCTCCTAGGCAGACCCCCTGGACATATTGTGTGGCTTGTCTCCATCTTCATCTCTTTTTCCTCCTGATGGGACTCTGCAGATAGACCCCATTCATCCCTTCACGGTATCAAGGACTGCTGATAGACAATGTTACAAGCCCTCAGCTCTACCTGCTCTTCTGGGACCTGACCAGCACTGCCCATGGTGGGACTTGACCTGTTTCCTCTCATAGGAAAGTCTCATGCTCAGTAGGGCCTGAGAGTGAATGAAAGTTGATGGTGCTAGCCAAGTATATTTCAGTTTTTCTCTCTAAAAAAAATATAAAAAATAAATAAATAAATAAATAAATCTATCCTGCACATAATTCTCTACCATGGTGGTATTGTAAAGACATTTCTAGTTCATTTTTTCATGCCTTACTTAAACCATTTGAAAACCAGATATTAATCCACATTCTTCTTAAAAATACATCATTAAAAAAAATAAATAGATAGGTAGATGGAAAGAGAGAGAGACAGAGAGAAAGAGAGAGAGACAGAGAGAAAGAAAGAATTTCCTTAAAAAGGATGGAAATGTTCAGCTTATCACATTATTGCCTTTTTTCAGGTTTCCAGAGATCATGGGCAACATTAGAGTGTCTCAAAACCAGTACTTTCATCTCAGATACAGCACTGCTCAGATGGAAGATCAATATCAGGCACGTTTCTCTTCATTCTTTTTCTATAACATGTGCTTTGAGACTAGATACTGATGAAGCTAATACTGTTTTAAAAATAGGGGAGGAGGTGTCCATGACATATTTGAAGATCAAAGTGAAGAACCATAATCTTGTTGAGGACTGAACAGACTTGTCTTATTTACTTGGCAAGCCAGACATTACTAAATCCCTCATGCTTTGCTACGATTTACTGCTTATTTTATATATATATATATATATGTATGCATATATATATATATAATTTAAAAGGATCATGTAAAATGAAAGAGGATGTTTGAACCTGTTTATCCTAGAGTAATGTGATAGAGAAATAAAATGTTAAGTTAATCAATTTAAATAAGTTTATTGCTGTTACTGCTAATATTAGAATCATTTCTGGTAACAACATTACAACATAGTCTGCTAGATTGACACAGAGATTGTACTTTAGGACAGCATTTTTGTAATGATTATTGGTATTACTAATAGCAATAATAATAACAGTGGACATAAAGCAACATGATTCTTTACTCCTATAATAGCACAATCAAGGGGGATGACAAATCATGCTTTTTAAAATTTATTTATTTATTTATTTGTAAGTTTGAAATTTAGGTGATCTTATCAGAAGTGTTTCTTCTGTTATCTGAGCTGCTTTGCCTATCATTCCTCCTTTCTCTTTGCCAAGCTTATGTTTGCAAAACAGAAAACCCAAATCCAAGTCCCTGCATCTGGTGTCAATTGAAATAAAACAAAGACAGGCTCATTTTAGCCACATAATTTAAGAAAGAAGACAGTATGATAACATTTAGAACAAGCCTCGTACACACCAGCCAGCCATTATCCTTCAGAAGCAGGTGGCAGATGGCATGAAATCATCTTCGTCAGACCTCCAAAGCTTTGTTGCCACATTTGGAAGGATGGTTCTTGTAATGACTACTTGCATATTCATACTGTGTGATGGGCACTTCTCGATTTCTGTGCACCTCATTTTGGAAAGAAGCTAATATTGCTACACATGTATTTCATTACACAATTCACATTTGGCATCATTAAGAGGAAGGAGAAGGTTTTTGTTGTTGTTGTTGTTGTTGTTGTGCATCATTCTCTGCTCGCATCAGAACAATGGCATAGGCAATCAAAATGCACTGCAAAATCCAGAGCATTGAGGCTTGCCTGAAACTGTGATGAGATCAGCCCGTGTGTAATGCCTCCCATGAGATGATATCAGAAGTATTCTTCCCCGAGTCATACAGCCATGTCTAGGAAAAAAAAAAAAAAAGAAAGATTATCCTTCAGGTATACAGCACAAGGATTGCTCCTCATTTTTTTCTGACATGGTTCTCAAAATCCTTTTCAAAACTACATATACAAAGACACCTGTGGTTTTCAAGTAGGCAAGGTGAAGCGTACTGCTTTTCCAAGACTGCCATGAGAATCAGTGGCAAATCCAGGCAATTTACTTTGGGTCATGAAAGGGTCATTTGCTCCAAACTTACTTGCAGTAGCAAGTCCCTTTTGCTGTTGGGAGTTCATATGAGTCCATGACAGTGCTATTGACTTCAGGAGGATATCACGGTATTGCCAGATTTTAGGACTGTGCCTTAAGCCTTTTTGTATCCTATGCTTCAGTTAAAGACCACTGTAACCTACAGACAGTACAGAAATAATTTCTGTTACTGCATAATGTTAAACTATCTGCTTTATTTTTAGTAAATACTCTCTAAGTACTGAGAAATGCAGAAAACCTAACCATACATTATCAAAAAAATAGAGCAAAAGGAAAACAAATTCATTATTTCAGTCTGTTTCGGCATTAGTCTCATCAGCTTCTAATCCTGAAGCCACTATTACAAGGAAGAGAAACATGACTGATTTTGATCTTTCAGCTGAGCAATGCCTTATCTGTGGTTAAAGGCAACATGGTGCCTGGGAGATCCTCCAATATATTATATGTGGACACTGGAAGCCATTGCCGCTAACATTTCAACTGGCAAGAAAAACAAATAGTAATGTTGCCTCCAGCACTTAATTTCTCAGATTAACTGCCCCTGGGAGAGCAAAAGGCAAGTCCCTCAGGTTCAAAAGGCAGTCACGCTTCACCCAACATGTGATCGAGAGAGTATAAGTATATATGGAAAAGCAGATCACTCAAGCCTGTAGAAGACTCAGAAATAAAGTAGAAGCATATCTTGGCTCAGAGTACTAGCCTACCATATCGTCATGTTTTCCAAGACATTTCTTACAATGGAACTTCACCAAATTCCCAGGTAGCAAAGTGCTTCTGCTCAATTTATACACATGCTTAATTTAAACATATAAACAGACCAATTTATGTTGGATGCAGGCCTAATTCATACCTCTTAAAATGTTATTTTAAAAGTGTTATAATGCTGTTACTCTTTCCTTTGACCCTCTTCTTCTACAAGTACCTTTTTTTCTTCTACAAGTTCTTTTTTTCTGTTTTTTTTTTTTTTTTTTTTTTAATTTTGTTCCATTTAATCGATGTATTTTTATATGACAGCTACCACATTTGTCTAAAAACAATATACTGCATTCTATAACTATTCTGCCCAGCCAGAAGATATTAAATACCATAAACAAATACAGATACTCACTGTGAAATCTGAATGGAAATTGCCCCATAGTCACATTTTACAAAGGAATCCCAACTCAGAGAAATAGCTTAGACATATAAAATGGACATTAACGGCATCTTAATGTGCCTCAGCTGCCTCAAAGGAGTTCAAATATGTTGCATCACAGTAAGTTCTAGTGGAGGTTTTTCAGCAGATGGAGCATTGGAGGAACTCAGGATGCTCTATCAGATATATTAATGCCCCAAACTGATACTTTATGATTTTATGTTTGTTGTTGTTGTTGTTGGTTTTTTTTTTTCTGATTTTTTTTTTTTTTTGGTGAGTGTGTGTTTCTTTTTTTTGTTTGTTTGTAGGGAGGGATGACATATAATTTATTAAATATCTTTTTTGTCGTTAAGCCAATCAGTATTTGCTTGCAGCATGGAAAGCTGGCAATTTCTTCTGTAATTTTTCATTCATATGTCCATATACATAGAATATTATGAAAATATCAAGAAGGAGAAGAAAGCCATTATTTGTTTTTTTTTTTTATTTATTTTTTATTTTCTTTTATTTTGTATTGATTGATTTCAGCAGAATATTATAGTCCACCCACAGCAAAAAATAGAAATGAATGGCAATATAACAAAACAATTTGAGATATGTATAGCAATGTCTATGCATGTGCTTATGGTGTTATAAATACAGGGTTCATACTCACATGATATATAGGTGCAAAAGTACTCACAGAAAGAGAGATGGTAATTATGGAAAAAAAAGCTGAATGAAATAAAAATTATGAAAAGATCAAACTTAATCTACTTAAAGATCAAAATCTATAATCTTTTTATTGTTTATTTTTAAACCAACAAGCATCAGTGCAATTTTTCTAAGAGGCCTTTCAAGTAGATAGCTTAAAGAATATTAGGCTGAAAGTCCTTCACATAAAATCATTTTTAGTCCTTAAAAAAAAAAAAAAAAAAAAAAGTGTTTATTGTTTGTCTTGTTTTTGCTCAATTTTATCAATTTTATGAGGTTATGGTATTGATGCTCATTGTGAAAGTGGAACTTTGGAAGGAACAGGATGTTTTGTTCTGTTTTGTTTTTCATAAATATGTGACTAGACACAGAAGGAATTAGTATTTATTAATTTTTTTAAGTGTTTTTTCTCTCTAAGACCATGCTGTTGGTATTAGGCTGTTATTCCTGGAAGACAGCAGTGCCATGGATATTCAGTTTTCTGAGCCCAGAACTGAACCAGTCAGCCCTCAGTGGTTTGTCCTTGAGTATGGAGCAAAGATGGCTTATCACTCATGTCAATGCCTAAAAGAAAAATAAACTGTTTTCAGGCTGGGGCCATGTTTTTTTGTCTCAGGTACAGTGGTTTAATTTCCTGATGGAATGGGCCAAAAATGAATGACTGTTCTCTTTGATTCTCTAAGGAACTATACATTGGGTAGCATTTCTATAAACACAAAGATAAATAGAGTAGATCTGTTTGAAACTGGAAGAATAATTTACTGAAGTGTGATATAATTTATAACATTTCATCCTTTGTTAACAAATTAGTCTTCCAAGATATGCAGTGTCTTTGTAGCTACTAAAGACTTTTAGGTGTACATCTATACATCTTATCTATCTTACCCTATCTAATCTATTTTATCTGACAGAAATTATAACAGGCATATTTTTCACAATGCATATATATACCAGTATGCATGCATGAATATTAGCACAAAAGTACAAAAGATATATATATAATTATTTTTGCTCTCAGTACCAAATAAACATTTATTTCATATTTTATAAAATAAAACAACCAAAAAAACCATCTCAAACTATTTCCTTATCTAATGTTACCACCATAGTTCTGGTGGAATACACATACACATCCATATGCACAAACACATGCACACCCAGAAAGATTTCTATAAACAACTCAGTTCTCAAACAACTTTAATTCGTAATCTTGGGATGTCATGTTTATCATTCCGCTTTTTTTCCTCATCTGTCCTTTGTCAATTCTGTTAATACTATAAGCCTTCTGTAGCAAATAACATCACTACATGTTTGAACTGTTTCTGAAATGACAAGACTTTATTTCAGATAATTTGTTGTTCACAAATATGTTGTGAACAACAAGCCCATTGCCAAGCAGGGTTCTATGCATCTTTCTGATTAAATACCAAAGAGCAAGGTCTTGGTTCCAAAATCTTCAGGATCTTTATGGAGAAACTGTCATGGGGCAGACTCAGCCCAGGCCAACTCTACTTATAGTTAAGGGCAAGAATTGCCCTTAACTATATAATAGAAGTGAGTCAACTTAGAAGTGAATCCCTTATGAATGCCATGTGTCCCTGTTCACCGGCTACAGCAGGAATCTTAAGCAACTAGCATCTGATATCAGATAACTCATTTAAGTGTTTAAAATTAGTTGAGATCAGATCATATCTAAATATTTTAGATAATCATCTGAAATGATCTGTGTCCTTCACAGGCACTTTGCTGGACCTTCAGAGATGCAGTTTATTTCTAATCACCCCCGGCTTTATCGTACTGAGAGAAACGCTACCTCATTGTAATCTCTTGTATATTGCACTGCTGAGGTAGCATGATGGTTAAAATGCTGAATGTTAAGCAATGATTGGTATGTGTCATGAATTAGCAAAAGAAATAATGAAATGAACTCGAAGTTAAAGGAATTAGTTTCACAGTAAGGCTGCTATTGCCCCTGTTAACAGCTAAAAATTCCCATGCAGACACATCTTAAATAATGTGTTGAGCTGTCCGAAAGGTAATTTGAATGCTGTCAAAGCAAACAAGAATACAATCACAAATTCAAGAGCAATATATGTGCAATTTGCACAACATCAATTTCTTTGGTTGTTTTTTGGATGGAGCCATCGCCATCAATTAACTTAGTGACTCTTTGATTCAAATTACTTTTTGACACATAGTGAATGGAATGGCTCATGAGAGCATTATTTCCCCCATTGTTCCCTGGGCAGTCATAGAGTAAATGCAAACAGGTGGAAGTGTGGAACATCACTCCTGCTGAATCCCATAACTGACCAAATAGCAAGAATCAGTGTAATAAATATAAATATTACTTTGAGACTGGAGATATTGGAAATGTATATTTACATTTTCCCTGTTGTTCAGCATTTCATGTAACAGTAAAGTGTGCCAAAGACAGTTTAATAAAAATGCTGAGCCAGATTCTCAGATGGTGATATATGCTATAACTCCATAATATATGCACAAAATAAAGCCAATATTGTAATCAGAGCACAGAACTGAGTCTGGAATAGTGTATTCTAAGGTTCAAATTTCAAATTTCAAGTCCATCGCTCTTCCATTGAGGAGCACAAGAGCAAATAGGAAAATGTAAGTCATGAATGGCTTGAAGATGAAAAATATATGACAGTTTCTATTCATATATGTTACAGGGGAGACTTTCTATTAGCATAATATTTTACTAGTTCTTTTGTAAAAAAGAGGGTCTTACAAACTGAATAGGACATACAAAACTGTAGCTCAATAAGCAGATACTGGTCCCAGATCTTTTGAGGGGTCCATGGGTTAGGATTTCACCTTGAGTTAGAATTCACTTTGTTACTCCATTTCCTTTTAGTTTCTGAGTCTGACGGAGATACCTCATCACAGAGTATTTTGTTTCCTGCTCCTTGTAAAACTCTTAACATATAGTCAGAGTTTACCATGTTATACCATTAGTTGTGCATATAGAAGAAAACTCATCACACTGACAAAAAGATGCTGAATGCTAAATTAGAGTCCAATTAAACTGCTAGATGAAGTGCCTTGGGTAACAATTTAAAGTGAGGTAGGCAGCAGCTGAGTCTTGCCACAAGTCTGGACCTCAGTCTGGTTTTTTGCTGATGGCTTTTATGAAGTTAAGGCACAGAACAGTGAGCAGGGTTATCTCATCACCTGTAGATGTGTCATTTTGGAATTGCTGACATTCCCATTAGCAAAACCTCATGTGCTATAGAAGGTTATGATGTTTATGGAAAGACTTTCATTGAAACTTGATTGCAGAGGGGAATGGCCATTTACAGAGGTCTTTTGGGCTTGCTAGATGGTTCATTTGGCATGAATGACTGACACACCACACCAGCCGCAATGATATACACTATACGTAAGCTAACAATGATTAAAGTAATGTGAGAGAAGATACTATGCCTGAAGAGACAAATAATGCAAGCAGCTGGACTACCACTATGGAGATGACTGAAATAAAAATAAGTTTTGGCAACGGATTACGTAAATCACTGTTGGCATCCAGATTTCTGAAAAAGGTGCATATAAAAAAATAAAACATGAATCATTTCATTATGTATTCCTATTCATTTCACATCTCCATCTCCATCTTCCTATTTCCCTGACTGAACATTCATTACAGGTAAGTCTCAATTCCTTTTGCTAATGATTGGACAATATATGGAGGGTCAGAAAGGAACAGTGTGGTCATCAGCCCTGCACACCTCCTTTGTCAATTGTACTTAGCAGCAACTGCAGTCAGAAGCTATTCTGGACTTGGTCTCTGATAATAAGCCAAAATATGACATACGACAGAAATAGTTGAGCAACCAAGGCCTACTTTATTGATCATAATTTATTCAGATATGAAATATTCCTCCGGGTATATGTGAAAATAGAATCTCAGAAGTTAATGTAACTCTCCTCCCTCCCCCCCCTTCCCCCCTCCCCCATCCATTTATCCATTTTTAAGGCTGGTTTGGAAAATATAATATATAGAATAATTTGCAGTAAGTGAAGTGATACCAACTGCAGTGCAGAAAATCTACCATTATGGGGGAAAAATAAAAAAAAAGTAAAAAAAAAAAAAAGTATGAAGTTCTGTATCTAATTGGCAGATATAGAGGATGGATACCAACTATATTCATCCCAGTAGAAAGTATCAAAAATAGGACGGCAGAGACAAGGATGTGGTTAAGCAAAGATAATAAGAAGAAGCAGAAGGCATTTGAAAAGTTCAAAGGATATGTTAAGTGGGAGGAATGGGCAGATTATAAGTGTAGATAAAGCAAGTAAGAAATAATTGGAGTGAAAATGAACACCGAACATGAAACAGGCCAAGACATCTCAACCCTACAGGGTTTTGAGATATTTACACAATAGGCAACTGGGAAAAAGCATAGTCTTTGTAATCATGATAATGAATTAAATTTTATATAATGTACCAGCATCACAAAACATCCAGTTCTTCATTCCAGTACCTTATTCAAAGGTTGCTGGAGTTGGTTACAGACTTTCAAAAGCTTTTGGATGATTACATCAAGTCCTATTAAAATTATATATCAAGTGGGTTGATACTTTTTATACCTAGGAATTTAGGCTCAAGCCCTTGGAAGACAGCTAGACACCTAAGTCCCATCTGGTCCTTGGTTTCTAAGGTCTCTTTGAAAATCTTATCAGTTAATTTAAAGCTGTTTTTATCTTCATTGATTTTTTTTTTTTTAATATATTTTAAAATACAATACTGTAACAAATGAAAAAAATAAAAACACAGACTAATAAAATTCTTATTAAAATTCATAATGAACTGAAGAAAATTGAGAGTACTTATAATGGAATAAAATAAAATAATAATAATAATTAAAAAAAAAAAACAATAAAAAAAACCACATTCAGTATTCTGTATACTTATATTTCTTTTAAAACCCTTGGTTTTGAATTAAAAAAAAAAAAAAGTTTAAGAGAAATTTTAATAGTGATGCAAAATAGTCTAACATATTTTCAGTGAGAAAATCACAAATATAGAGGTCCACTTCAGCAACTTCACAGTCATCTGACAGATCTGTTTAGGTAGATCTTTCACGTTGTGCTGTTGTCCTCTGAAAGGAATGGTCAAATAGAACATCAGAGCATTGGTTTTCAGAGCATCAGAGTAGAGCATCAGTTTTCTCAGTACGGTGCATGGAAAGTAAATAGAGACAGGTATTCAGAGCAAGCCAAAATGGGACAACTCAATTATGGTTATTGTTTGTGGTGCAAAAAAAACAGTCCTCAGATTCAGCAGCAGGCTGGTGTCATGTGTAGAACTTGTGAGACAGTTTCTGTCAAACCATGTTTTTAGATAATGATGCTGACAACAATTATGATGATAATAACCCTTTGAAAACTTAATGTATAAGTATCCAGTTGTATGAGTGCACGCATATGTATGAGTTGAAATTGTCCATTTTAGAAGGGTCTATCAGGGTAAGAACAGACCATTTTGAGACAGAAACTGTAGAAAGGACATGATGGAGTGCAGCTGCTGAAGGATGTTTTTTACAGCCAGAGAATACTTTTAACAGTCAGATCAAGAGAAAACTGCAGTCTTTGTTCTAATTGATTTGTTCTAAACTATCACTTGTACAGCTCTCATGCTTTCTCTTGAAAACAAACAAACAAAATAACGAACTATTCAGTACTATCTATGTTAACTTTTAAATGTTATAGTGGTGCATCTTGGGAACTGTAGTTCAGATGCAACCAGATTTCATGTCATGTTTTGAAGAAAATTTCATTTTCTGCAGTACTTCATGGTCTTTAAAGTGTGAAAGTACAACCCATCTCATCAATTCAAAGGAGTAGATGATGAATTATGGTCAAAGGAGTCTGATTTAAGAAAACTGTATAGTGAAAGCAATGGCAGGCAAGGAAGAGAAGATACTACACTATACCCACCCCCATTAAAGTATTGCAGAACAGTTATTATTATTTTTAAATTATAATTTTATTTTTAGTTCTGTACCTAAGGGCATGATATTTCCAGGCCAAAAGAAGATCAGCTTTACCTGTGCCCATGCAATGGGAAGCTAACACTAGAGGCAGAAGTTAGTGAGCTCTGCTGTTCAGTAATACTGAGGTTAGTATATAGTATTAACCTTAATTTAAAAGTGGAAAGAGTGAGGCGCATGTTAAGAGCAGAAAATACTGCTTCACAACTAGGCAGTGAGTCTGCAGCAGAGCAGGGAAGGGTACATGGCTTCTTTTCCTGGTACCCTCCTGTCATTGGTGTTTCTCCTTCCAACTCACTCTCAGTAAAATGATTAAATTATTGCTCTTTTTATGGCTCCATAAAACCCTTTATTAATTTTGAGGGAGCAACCTCATTTTCTCTGCCTGACCAGTCCTCAGTGAGTGATCACGCAGCTTCCAGTTGACTCTTTACTGTGGCCAGATCATGACATCTTTAGTTTTAAAACAGGAAGCCAAGTAAGAGCACTTACTGTAGGTTTCTGGATGGGAGTGGGCCATCGTGGGGATACTGATGGAGCATAAGTTAGCAAAGACATCTTTTTTTTTTTTTTTTTTTTTTTTCTGTAAAGAAGTATAGAAAGTATTCTTTTGAAATTTTTGCCAGTCAAAGACAAGAATTGCAGAATCACGGAATCACAGAACTGTCGGGGTTGGAAGGGACCTCAAAAGATCATCAGGCCCAACCCCCTCCCACCAAAGCTCCTCAGAGCAGACTGCCCAGGTAGGTATCCAGACAGGCCTTGAATATCTCCAGAGAAGGAGAATCCACAGCCTCCCTAGACAGCCAATGCTCTGTCACCCTCACTGTGAAGAAGTTCTTTCGCATGTCAGTGCGGAACTTCCTGTGCTTTAACTTGCAGCCATTGCCCCTTGTCCTATCCCCACAAACCACTGAGAAGAGGTTGGCTACATCCTTCTGTCCCTCACCCCTCAGATTTATATACACCGAGGAGATCCCCTCTCAGTCTTCTCTTCTCCAGGCTGAACAGCCCCAGGTCTCTCAGCCTTTCTTCATAGGGAAGATGCTCCAGGCCCCGTATCATCTTCGTGGCCCTCCGCTGGACTCTTTCCAGGAGATCCCTGTCTTTTTTGTACTGGGGAGCCCAGAACTGGACACAGTACTGCAGGCGAGGCCTGACCAGGGCAGAGTAGAGGGAGAGGATCACCTCCCTTGACCTGCTGGCCACACTCCTTTTAATGCACGCCAGGATCCCATCAGCCCTCTTGGCCACAAGGGCACAGTGCTGGCTCACTCAGACACTCCTGAACCACTCTCATATCCACCAGGGGGGAGCCCTCCATTTCCCACTCTGAGAAGTGGGAAATGGAAGAACCACTCTGAGGGTTAGGACAGGAGTTTGGATTTCTGTAAATACATATGGCAAAGGTGAAATCATTCTGTTAAGTGCACTTCAGTTTACTTAAGACTTCATTCTTTCCTCAACAGGTGCAGTAAGTGGATTAATTTATATCATTTACCAATAATAAAATTTAATTTTGTTACTCAGAAGAAAATTAAACTTCTAGGATAAAACGACTCTATCCCACGATATTACTACAAGTACCACTTGGTACATCTGTTTGTATGTGAGGTCTCCATAGTTCCTCAAAACCCCAGTGCAATTTTTACTTTCTAAATTTGATAAGGAAAGTAGGCATCCAGACATGCTGCAGGATACATTTCAGCATCCTTACCTTTTCTGAATTTACTGTAAATAGCTTGTGAAATCATACATTTAACAAAAATTCTGAAGTTTTTATGGCTATCAGCTCAGTATCTTCAGAACTACCTGTATAAGTGAAATGTAAATTTGTAGCATAGGAGCCTCTAATTTCTTGACTGAGATGAAAGCTTGTTGAAAGATTAATAAGTTCTTCAAATGGACTCTGCTGCTTTCTGGACTTGAGCGACTGCTCTTCTTATATCCCCAGGAGTAAAAAATAATTATAATTAAAAAAAAAAAAAAGACTATTTTTTTAAAGGAAAGGAAAAAAAAAAAAAAAAAAAAAAGAGAAAGAAAATATGTCTGTTTTTCTGAAAAGAGAAAGAAGAATAAAAATAAAAAATATATGTTAAAAAAAATGAATTTTAGTACCAGCAAAGGGATTTTGGATTGACAGTATATGTGACTTTCTACAGCAGAGAAGTTTCTGTTTATTTTTTATTTTTATTTATTTATTTATTTTTCCTCGGGCATGATTTTTGTTTTGACTCTGATGAGTATAATTTCATAAAACAAACAGACAGGGTACTACATCTAATCCTACCCTTCACCACTACATCTTTAAATGATTCCCGCTCCAGGTATTTTCTCCATGTCTGTCACATTTTACATTGTTCTTCTGCCTGTTTCTGTTGCTGTTGCAAACCAGTCTGTTTCCTTACCATTAATCTTACCACAGCGGATTTTTTTTTTAATTTTCTTTTTCCTTATTATTATTATTATTATTTTTTTAATACAAGTTATCCTTTCCTTCTGCCATTCTGAAACACAATCTCAGCATTGATACTGTGTTTCAGGTAGGAAAATGTAGGGATTGTTCCAGAGTTTTTACAGTCTTGAGTGATGCCACATACTAATTTCAGTACCAGGGCTACCATCCTGGTGTTGTACAAATGCAAAGAAAGACTGTCACCATAGGATTTCTTCAACCACAACCCCATCAAAATTTCAAAGTCTTATAAAAAGACAAGACTGAAGTAAAGCTGAGATGAATCCAGTCCTTATAAACACTAAACTTTAATGGGACACCAAAGAAATGAAGAGTTGTATCTCAGGTCATGGGGAAGTGAGAACATTTCATGAACATTCATTGCTTAGACAAACAGCAAAGAAAGCAAGCATCTGGGAAAGGCACATTGACAAAGAGCAAAGGACATAAACCACTTCATATCCACGCATGGCAAATCAATTTAATGTCTTTCATTACTGCTCGAAAAAGGAAACTTACATGTGAACAATAAACTTTAATCTGGTTGACAACAGTTTAAAAAATGCACTGAAAGCAAGTTTCAGCTGCATGACATACTTTATGACACTTATTAAAAAGACATACTTGTAAGTCAATTAACCTGCCCAATGGTACATTTTAACTTGTTTTCTATTAGGAAAGGCAGCAAAAGGGCAAAGTTTTTCATTCACAACAGTTCTAAATTGATTTCTTTTTCCCCCTTAAGTGAAGGGCATTGCTGGTGTCATCGTTCCTAACCAGTCCAATATGAAATATATGCCATTGGTGTCCACAAACCCACATTATCACAGGTAACGTCTGCTTATTTTCTAAAACTTTATAGTCACTGTAGTTTGCTATGGTAATTCATTAATTATAGTAATGATGACACCACAGGATGAGGCAGTTAACAAGATACATCTATCTGGATATTACAGAGCATTGGTTGCACCTACCATTGATAAGGTTGCAAAATCATTTTAACTGAGCTTCTCCCATCTCAGAACATCTGCAAACATTTGGGTATGTTCCTATTCCTGTTCACATCCTCTTTAAAGATCTTGCCATTGAAACATAAGTATGCACATAAACACACACATGCACTCACACACACACTGTCATACACATGCACTTATATTAAATCTATGCATTCTCCGTATAAAGTCAATAAATATATAGTGTATTTATTAGACATATGTATAAACTTTATTTTATAATATGCTTTTCATATATGTGACTTCTGCATGTATATGTGTGTATATATGTAGAGAGAGAGAATCATAAGGACATTAGCACACATTTTGTATAGATTTTCCAAGAGTATTGCATTGTTGTATGATTTTTTTGGTTGCTTAGCTTTATGGCAACTTGTGTATCAAAAAGTTAGAGAGGGAGGGAAGAAAAAAAAGTTCTCTTTATGAAGCCATATTGAATTACATCTTGGCTTACAGATATGGGAAACTGAGTCTTCAAAAAAAGGCCTGTGCTCTGGTGAGGCCACACCTCAGTTTCGGGTCCCTCACCACTATAAAGACAGAAAGGCCCTGGAACGTGTCCAGAGAAGGGCTGTGAATATGGTGAAGGATCTGGAGCATAAGTCTTATGAGGAGTGGCTGAGGGAACTGGGATTGTTTAGCCTAGAGAATCTCAGGGGAGATCTTATTGCTCTCTACCACTACCTGAAAGGAAGGTGTGGGGAGCTGGGGGTCATCCTCTTCTCACCGGTAACTAGCAATAAGACAAGAGGAAATGTCCTCCAGTTGCTCCAGAGGAGGTTCATGCTGGCAATTAGGAGTCATTTATTTTCAGAAAGAGTTCAGACATTGGAATGGATTGCCCAGGTAGGTAGTGGAGTCACTGTCCCTGGAGATGTTTAAGGAAAGGATGGACATAGTGCTTAGGGATATGGTGTGGTGGGTAATATTGGGTGATGGTTGGATCAGATGATCCTGAAGGTTCTTTTCCAACCTTAGACCTTAGACATGATCAATGATTCTATGATTGATGCAGATGTAGATAAGATAGGATATTTTGTCTATAGTTCTGTGGTTTCAGCAGAGTAAATTTAAATGCTATATCTTACTTCATTTTGACAAATTTACATTTTAATTATTTTAAACAGTCCGCTTACTATTTTGCTACTATTAGAATCATAGTTCCAAGACAGAAACAGACTGATTGGGCTGGAGTGTGTCCCACTGGCCACCTGGAATAATACTTTTCTCCGGAGTGCTTTCCTGTTCAGTAGTTAATAGCAGGGAAACATCGTTCAGTAGTGTCTTGCACTCAGGTTAGGCCCAGTTTACTGGACGGTTCAATGGTGAGTGACTCAAAGTATTGTTAGTTTCTTGATGTTTGCCAGAATCACTTTGCTCTGCAAGTTAAAGATCTTTGAAGATTTGTAAATATTTGGGCAGTATTCTGTGGACAATTTTTTCCTTATATTTGATATTTTTATGTTTTGTCTTGGCCTAGACTTGAAAGTGAAGAGATGAACAGTACCAGTAATAGCATTTTAATTTCATTAATAAATATAAGAGGATAACTAGGCTGTTTAGAAGCATGAATACATACATATTTCAGCTGTTCAGTCAGTTATCTCTGAATCATTATTATTTTGTTTTGGGATTTTATTTATTTGTATTAATTCCACCTGAAAATCTTGCATTAATTGAAATTTGTACAAATATTCAGAACATTTCTAATTCCTAATGAATCACATGTAGTGAAACTTAACATATTAACAGTCTTCTTTAGAAATATGTCCAGTTTCATTACATGTCATTTTGTATATATAAGCCACATCTAACATTTCTGCTCAGGAGTGGAACTGAGCTGGGCTTGAAGCAACATTTGTTGCATTGCCACATTATTTAACTCCTGGATTCTGTCAAGTCTAGCTGTGTGCTCTATGCTAGAGCAGAAGGCCAAGAACACAAAAGATATCATAATCATAAAGGTCAGCTCTCAATACAGGATATTTTTTCTTTTTCTTTTTCTTTTTCTTTTTCTTTTTCTTTTTCTTTTTCTTTTTCTTTTTCTTTTTCTTTTTCTTTTTCTTTTTCTTTTTCTTTTTCTTTTTCTTTTTCTTTTTCTTTTTCTTTTTCTTTTTCTTTTTCTTTTTCTTTTTCTTTTTCTTTTTCTTTCTTCTTTCTCTTCCTCTTCCTCTTCCTCTTCCTCTTCCTCTTCCTCTTCCTCTTCCTCTTCCTCTTCCTCTTCCTCTTCCTCTTCCTCTTCCTCTTCCTCTTCCTCTTCCTCTTCCTTTTCCTTTTCCTTTTCCTTTTCCTTTTCCTTTCAAGTTTAATATTTTATTTATTTTATTTTATTTTATTTTATTTTATTTTATTTTATTTTATTTTATTTTATTTTATTTTATTTATTTATTTTATTTTTAATTCTACAGGAATAGAAAACTATAATATCCTAAATTCTTTTCCTTGATATTTCCAAATATCAAAGACATATATATATATATATATATATATATATATATATAAACTAGAATGTAGAAAATTAAGACACACTGCGTATGTGAAGGAAAATCATGCTAAATGCTACATGACCATTAGGAGAAGGGTGTTAAAAGTAGCTGGTGGATAAACAACTTTACATTAGTGTTCCTCACTTCCACATTGTTCACAGAAACAGAAAACTAGCGACTTAAAATAGGCAAAGAGGCAGAGAAAAATCTGGTCATATTATTGCTATAGAATTTATTTACTATTTTCAATTATTGACTAATTGGGCATGGGTGTGGTCTGGCTAGTAGGATGTTAACTTTCCCTGCAGCAGCCAATACAGTGCTGTGCTCTGCACTTGTAGCAGTGGTATCACACCAGTGCTGTGTCTGCTGCTGAGCAGTGCTGGCATAGCATCAGGACTTTCTCTTTTTTTCTCAAAAAAACGAGAAAAGAAATTCACTCAGAGCAGCTGACCTAAACCAACCAAAGGGATATTCCGTACCATATGATGTCACACTCAACAATAAAAGGTGGATTTTTTTCTTTCTAAAAGGTGGAATAATTTCTCCTCTGCACTTCCACATAGCCTTTATTTTATTTATTTACTTATTATTTTTTCCCTTTCCCCCTCCCTTTTCCCTTTTATTTTTTTTTCTTTTTCCTTTAGTTATTTTGTTTAGTTAATAATAATTTTTCCTTAATAGTTATTATTTTTCCCTTTAATTAAATTATCCCTATCTCAACCCATGAATTTTTCTTTACTTTACACGTTCCCCTCCTCATCTAAGGAGGGGGAGTGAGAGAACTTTTGTGGTGTTTAGTTGCCTAGCATGGTAAAACCGCCACAACAGGAAATTTTACCATTGGTCCCAGAGTAAGACTGTGAACTACTTAGAGTGAACTGAGACTAAAGATATTTTTTTATTATTATTATTATTTTTTCTTACCTGACCTATTAAAATCTAGAAAAAGTCAAGGTGTATGTTTGTAACACAAGGTGGGAGAGAACTGGTGGGAGAGAATGAACAGTATCTTACCTGCTAAATTTTAGTCACCTAATTTAAGAGATTGTATTGATAATCTCCTAAATTTTCCAGTAGTCTGTTTAATATCTTTGATTCTGGACTGAGTCTCTTACCTACTAAGGTATGAAAAGTTCATTTGAAGTTGGATTATATGCAAGTTTAATCTTCAAAGTTAGGCAGGCTGTAGTTAACCCACATAATTTGCCTTGGATAAATCTAGTTTAGACTCCAGCACAGATCCTGAAGACAATGCAAAATGTATCATAGACTAAAGGAGATTCAGAATTTTTAAACAAAGATGCTATTCTGAAACATGCACGAGGGGTACTGGCAATGAAGTGGGTCTGAAAAAAATGTTCAGTTTATGCTATCTGATATTTACATCATTGCTCTAAGCACTTGAAATGATTACAGCATAAACCTCAGAAATGATCCTGATGTATTTCTATGTAGCACGGGAGTTTATCAGGATCCTATTTTATGTCTATAACCAAGTAATCAACAACGTGAATTGCTATTTATCTGAAAATGAACAGGAACCCTTTGGGGTAAATTTAATAACATAATAGAAATAACTGTATAATTTCTTTATTACACCAATAGATTAAAAACAGAAAACAGTTTCAAAGGCTAGGAAAGTTTATAGATATACAAGAGTGAAGATAGTAGTGTGATGTAGTGTGATAGTAGTCCTTATGATCCTTCTGCTAAACTGTGATAATAACTATATTTTAATGTGTCATAGTAAAAATGGTGCAAGTAAAATAGCTATTTTAGATTAAACAAAGAAATATGTATCAATGGATTACTTGTTGTGATTGAAAGTTGTTTGTTCTACTTTGCAAATCTTTTTGACAGTAACAGTGTTAAAAGAGCAGGCTGGGATTATGTTTTATTTCATTTGCTTGTGTTTTTTTTCAGTATGTGTACATATTTAAAATTCTCTGAGTTTGAAGTCAAAAGAGACATTTCTCACAACATAATCTGTTCTCTTTTGAGCCATGGGTTAATATCTATCTACCTATCTATCTACCTATCTATCTATCTATCTATCTACCCACCTACCTATCTAATTTTATATATATACATGTGTATATATATATATATATATATATAGGTATTACAGCTTGTCAAAGAACATTAAAGTCTCCATACAAAACTTTAATATCATAATTCAGGCAATATTTTACCATGTTTATCATGTTTGAAAAACAGACATTTCAAAAGTCTTCCTCCACACTCTTTCTGTCTGCCTATCCATATTTCTATCCTCAAATTTGAAGATTCAGCTTCCAACAACCTGACTATATATATATAATATATGTTATATATATATATATTGCAATCCAGTCAATTTCTTATTTAGGAGTTTAAAATAACTAGGCTGAACAAAATTAATTTCTAATTATAAGGAATGTTCTCAACACCCCTGTTCAATTGGTAGCCATGAAATCATATAACACTTTAATTCTAATGGAAACTTTAGATTTTCTAGTCTCATATTCTCCATTAATAAGGTCCTTAGATTTTGTCTGATTGTTCCTGATTGTTTACTGGATGTAGGGGGAAACAGTTACAAGAGATGAGGAAAAGGCGGAGGTGCTCAATGCGTTCTTTGCCTCAGTCTTTAGTGGCAATACCAGTTGTTCTCTGGATACCCAGTACCCTGAGCTGGCGGAAGGGGATGGGGAGCAGAATGTGGCCCTCACTATCCATGAAGAACTGGTTGGTGACCTGCTATGGCACTTGAATGTGCACAAGTCAATGGGGCCGGATAAGATACACCCAAGGGTACTGAGAGAACTGGCAGAGGAGCTGGCCAAGCCACTATCCATCATTTATCAGCAGTCCTGGCTATCGGGGGAGGTCCCAGTTGACTGGCGGCTAGCAAACGTGACGCCCATCTACAAGAAGGGCCGGAGGGCAGACCCGGGAAACTACAGGCCTGTCAGTTTGACCTCAGTGCCAGGGAAGCTCATGGAGCAGATCCTCTTGAGAGTCATCATGCAGCACCTGCAGGGCAAGCAGGCGATCAGGCCCAGTCAGCATGGGTTTATGAAAGGCAGATCCTGCTTGATGAACCTGATCTCCTTCTATGACAAAGTGATGCGCTGGGTGGACGAGGGAAAGGTAGTGGATGTGGTCTACCTTGACTTCAGCAAGGCTTTTGACACCATCTCCCACAGCATTCTCCTCAAGAAACTGCCTGCTCTTGACTTGGACTGGCGCACGCTTCATTGGGTTAGAAACTGGCTGGATAGCCGGGCCCAAAGAGTCGTGGTGAATGGAGTCAAGTCCAGTTGGAGGCCAGTCACTAGTGGCGTTCCCCAGGGCTCGGTGCTGGGGCCGGTCCTCTTTAATATCTACATCGATGATCTGGACGAGGGCATTGAGTGCACCCTCAATAAGTTTGCAGATGACACCAAGCTATGCGCGTGTGTCGATCTGCTTGAGGGTAGGAAAGCTCTGCAGGAGGATCTGGATAGGCTGCACTGATGGGCTGAGGTCAACTCCGTGAAGTTCAACAAGGCCAAGTGCCGAGTCCTGCACCTGGGGCGCAATAACCCCAAGCAGAGCTACAGGCTGGGAGATGAGTGGTTGGAGAGCTGCCAGGCAGAGAAGGACCTGGGAGTGATGGTGGATAGTCGGCTGAATATGAGCCAGCAGTGTGCTCAGGTGGCCAAGAAGGCCAAAGGCATCCTGGCTTGTATAAGAAAGAGTGTGACCAGCAGGACTAGGGAGGTGATCGTCCCCCTGTACTCGGCTCTGGTGAGGCCGCACCTCGAGTATTGCGTTCAGTTTTGGGCCCCTCACTACAAGAAGGACATCGAGGTGCCTGAGCGTGTCCAGAGAAGAGCGAAGAAGCTGGTGAGGGGCCTGGAGAACAAGTCCTACGAGGAGCGGCTGAGGGAGCTGGGCTTGTTCAGCCTGGAAAAAAGGAGGCTTAGGGGTGACCTTATTGCTCTTTACATATACCTTAAAGGAGGCTGTAGTGAAGTGAGGGTTGGCCTGTTCTCCCACGTGCCTGGTGACAGGACGAGGGGGAATGGGCTAAAGTTGAGCCAGGGGAGTTTTAGGTTAGATGTTAGGAAGAACTTCTTTACCGAAAGGGTTGTGAGGCATTGGAACACGCTGCCCAGGGAAGTGGTGGAGTCACCATCCCTGGAAGTGTTTAAAAGACATTTAGATGTAGATCTTAGGGATCTGGTTTAGTGAGGACTGTTAGCGTTAGGTCAGAGGTTGGACTCGATGATCTTGAGGTCTCTTCCAACCTAGAAATTCTGTGATTCCGTGATTCTGTGATTCCTATGTTCTGTATAGCAACCTACATTATACCAAATATTGTCTAGAAGTCTGTTGTGCTGAATTAAACCTGCCAAGAAACAGTACCATCCCCTCTGCAGTTTCTTCCAAAATTTGTTTATCATTACCTTGTTAAAAATATTAACCTGATTTCTCCCTTGAATTTGACTTCATTATTCATCTGTTACCATTGTTAATATTGTCCCTTCCCTTCCCTTCCCTTCCCTTCCCTTCCCTTCCCTTCCCTTCCCTTCCCTTCCCTTCCCTTCCCTTCCCTTCCCTTCCCTTCCCTTCCCTTCCCTTCCCTTCCCTTCCCTTCCCTTCCCTTCCCTTCCCTTCCCTTCCCTTCCCTTCCCTTCCCTTCCCTTCCCTTCCCTTCCCTTCCCTTCCCTTCCCTTCCCTTCCCTTCCCTTCCCTTCCCTTCCCTTCCCTTCCCTTCCCTTCCCTTCCCTTCCCTTCCCTTCCCTTCCCTTCCCTTCCCTTCTCTTTCCTCTTGTTTCTTCTTCTAAGGCATTTTTCCAGTCCTTAGATCATTTTTGGTGACTTCTCTCTACACTTAAGACTCAGTCCACAATATGGATTATACAGTTCTCTGTAATATCCCAAGACTCAAGTTCCCAAAGCATTGCCTACCTACTTTCTGTAAAAAAATAACCTTGTCCCTTCCTAGGGAAGTACTACATAGGAATACTGAGTAGTCTTTCTTGTTTTCTATTTTTGTGGCTGGCATAATACTACTGCCCCCTTCAGATTCTGCTTTCTTCTTTCTGTAGCTCTGGCTTGAATGTGCATTTCTGCAAAATCCAGGAGCTTTCTTTTGTTTTGGAATCTTAAAATAGATTTGTTTAAATGGGTTCAGATTTTTTTTTTTTTTTTTTTTTTTAATTTGGTAATAGCCAGTTACACATTTTTTAATTTGGTAATAGCCAGTTACATCTTTTCAATTAAGAAAGCTTTGTTGAAATCTCACACTCCTACATTTTTTAACAGAATCTAAGGCCTTTCCAAATAAGTCAAAGAATATGACTTAGAGATTTATTAATAACTACCACACTGGTGTGCCATAATGAAATGACATGAGTGTTTTTTTTGGGGGGAGCTTCTTTCCGAAGCATAGGAGAGTGAGGACAGAGAAAGAAAGAATCAGTCTTGTGGATATTTCAGTTCAAGATGTGGAAAAAGATGTGTGCCAGAGAGAAAGAATTTAAAAATCTTATTTAAAAATCTTATCTCATGGGTAGTAGAAACTATTCTATTAATGTGAAAGAAAACAGAGGACGATATTAAAAGTAGAAGGCATTGAAATAAATAAGAAAGTAATTGCCTTCAAAATCTGAATCGTAGAATGCAATTTGGTAGTTTCCTGCATGACTTTAGCATGTAGCTTGGGAATTGACTAAGGCATAGACTCATCTCCACTGACTGTAGAAAAGCAAGGTAGGATAGTCTGCTTTATTTAAAATATTCTTAAATTGAGGCTCTGATATAAGACATCTGCAAACATTTTGGTAATAAATAACTCTATATCAAGTCCTTTTTATTGGACATGCATCCTGACTGTGCAACAGGTAGTAAAAAGCTCCTTACCTTGCATAAAATCCCATTGTTTAAATATTGCACCATGATATTACGTTACTATAGATTATGATGTAGACAGCATATAAATTAACAATATGCTAACATTTATGTTATTTTGTCTACACTAGAGCATTAGGAATTATTCTGGTTGTATTAGTTAGTGCTTATGAACACTGCATTTTAAAATCATAATCACAACAAGCCCCACAGACAACATTAAATAAGGAATCTTAGGATGCTATTTAGGGCTTTTTAATGCATAGCATAGAGCATTGCTGTGAAAAGCTGAATGCCATATCCCTTTAAGGAAGCAAAAAGAGAGTTCTGAACTGATAATGAACTGGTAATGTCCAATTGTTAAGACCAAATAGAAAGCCCAATGACATCAGTAGAGAAACCTCATAGATTTCATGGGACCTGGTCTGGATACTTAAGCACATTCAGCAAAGCACTTT